>NC_142931.1:107500-115000 GCF_046866305.1 Octopus bimaculoides
CATATACATATATACATATATATATATATAAGTTCATCCCATAAGTTCTGTCCGATTTTACTTTTTTTTAAATTGAATGAAATTTAATAGTATTTGAGAATGTCCATTGGAATTAAAAATTATTTTTATGCATTTGTGTACATTTAAGCTAATTAAATATTATTTTACAGAATAATAGAATTAAAACGTCTCTGATTAAAACCCTTTCTAACATGGAAGTATCCAAAGAGCTTTTGCGGCACATAATGCTTTTTGAGTACAAAAAAGGAAACTCTGCAGCCGAAGCGACTCGAAACATACACTCAGTTCATGGGAAAGAATGCTTGAATGAAAGAACTTGCAGAAGATGGTTTGCAAAATTCAGAAGTGAAGATTTCAGCCTTGAAGATGAAGATAGAACTGGACATCCAGTTGAGTTTGATGATAAGCTCCTTGAAGCAGTACTTGAAGAAAATCGTGCATTATCAGTTGAAGAATTGGCAATAAAGCTTAGTTCAAACCATACAACTGTTCATTGTCATCTTCAACAACTTGGAAAGGTTCCTAAACTTGGAAAATGTGTGCCTCATGAATTGTCCGAAAGCAACCGCAAATCCCGAGTTGACATCTGCTCTTCTATCTATTCTCGCAAACTCATTTCACCCTTTTTGGATAGACTTGTGACTGGTGACGAAAAATGGATCTTCTATCGAAATGTTAAACGTCGTAAACTGGCTTGGTAAAAGGGAAAAAGTTAAACCATCACCGAGAAGGGAACTTCATGGAAAAAAGGTTCTTCTCTCTATCTGGTGAGATTGCAAAGGAGTAATTCACTTTGAATTGTTACCACCTAATGCGACAATCAATGCTCAAGTCTACTGTCAGCAATTAGAGCATTTGAACCAAGCTTTGAGGAAAAAAGACCCGCTTTAGTGAATCAAAAAGGAGTGATGTTTCATCAGGACAATGCACAACCCCACACTGCAAAGATCACATCACAGAAGATCGAAGAGCTTGGTTGGGAAAAAATTCCTCATCCACCTTATTCTCCCGACCTTGCTCCTACAGACTACCATTTGTTTCGTAGTTTACAGAATCATTTGGGGGGACATAATTTCGCAAGCCAAGAGGAGGTCGAAACTGACATTTCAGAGTTCTTTGCTTTGAAACCAAAAGAGTTTTACATTGATGGGATTAAAAAGCTTGTAAATAGATGGAAGGAAGTCATAGATAATCAGGGAAAGTACATTGATGATTAAATTTCAATTAAATATAACATTTGATCACTTGTTTTCTTTATTCAAAATTCGGACAGAACTCATGGGATGACCTGATATATATAATATATGTATATATATATGTATATATATATATATATATATATATATATATATATATATATATATATATATATATATATATATATATATATATATATATATAAAACAGAGTTTATGTGTGCATATGTTCCTTATGGATTGGAAAACTGAGTTGCCGATTTTGACGCACGAGGTACCAAAAGATTCAGTAATCTTTCAGCTGCCAAATAAAGTACGTTTTTTGCACAACTCTTTCGTACAACAAAAATAACCTCGAAAACGAGGTAGAGTCACACAATTTTGAAGTTTTTAGCTAAGGGAGACAACTCTGCCTGAACAATCTTTATGTCTTAGAGCATAATGAGAAAATGTTTAAAACACATGGGGTTTTACCATGGAATGAGGATGCACCGTCAATTTTATTAGTATTATTTAGTAGATAATCTTTTAATATGAAGAATGCTTGCCTGTTTTGTTTTGCACTGAGTTGCGTCTGATGTAGCAGACTCATCGCATAGCTTTTTGTTTTACTTTCTGAAATACTGTAAATCTGTGTCTTTCTTTTGATGAAAGAATGTGTTTTAAGATAGATTTGGCTGCTATTTGTAGTAGCTCAAGTTACCACAGAGACACCTGTGTGTGTGTGTGTGTGTGTGTGTGTGTGTGTGTGTGTGTTTTGTTGAAAAGATACTTTTCCTCAGAATATTTTGCACAATAATTTTTTAAGGAGTCTGGACATCTTTCTTGCTGCTAACCATTCAACTTCAAATTACAATTGTTAATTGTTGGCAGTCAAGTGGACTGAGATGTACATATAGTGTTATCATATAGTGTCAAAGTTCAATATGAAGTTTTGAACTCATTATCCTGTGGTTAGTAAACCATTGCCTTAAATTTGAAGCTATTAAGTCTTTAAATATTATTTTACTGGGTTTAGTCTTTCGAATGTCGCCATGATGGAGTATCAACATCAAAAATTTAATTGATCAAACTGAGCTCAGTACATGTTTCAATTTTGACATTTATTTCATAGATCTCTGCTTAATGAACTGCTAACTTTGAGATGAAGTGGGACATCATACTCGATTTAATAAGAAATGTAAACACACAAACACTCACACACACATATTAAGGGCAAGAATGACTGTGTGGTTGAGAAGTTTGCTTGCATTATTTGTTCCTTTCTTATGGACAGAATTAGACACGAGGAGTATGAAGCAAACAACTCTTCTTTATAAACATGATTTCCGATCATTTTCTGATGAACAACGCTGCAGTTTCTGTCTACCAAATTCGGTCACAAGTCTATGGTTGGCCTAGGGCTATAATCGAAAACACTTGCTCAAGGTACCATGTAGAGGGGCTGAA
Source organism: Octopus bimaculoides (assembly GCF_046866305.1). NCBI lineage: Eukaryota > Metazoa > Mollusca > Cephalopoda > Octopoda > Octopodidae > Octopus > Octopus bimaculoides. The sequence continues at coordinate 110,167 of NC_142931.1, forward strand.
CGGGGAACAATGTGATTGGAGGTCATAACACCCGGGCAACGCAGGGGTGCATTGCTAGTGTATATATATATATATATATATATATATATATATATATATATATATATATATATTTGAAGGTTTGGAGGTGATGTACAGAAATTATATATAAAAAATTAAGGTACTCAGAAACCTGGATGCTTGTAAATGTACAAACACCCATATTCCTACTGAATATCCGGGGCCTACTACGAACAGGCGGCAAAGACAAGTTCCTATACTTGAAAGACCTAGTAACATGCAATCAAGCAATATGCATGGTGCTTACCGAAACGCATCTAACACCTAATATAGCAGATGCGGAGATAAATATACCAGAGTATGCCGTACTCCGAACAGACAGAAGGGATAGAAGTCATGGGGGAGTTGCAATGTACATCCGAGAAGATGTCACACCCCTACTACTACTATCACACTCAAACTCTGTATGTGATACTTTAATAGTACACATAAAACAAATTGATGTAGTTGTATGCTCAACATACCGTCCACCAAATACCGCAAAGCAGGAAGGTAAATTTGAGGACAGCCTCAGACGCATAGAAGAGGTCCTGACAAATCTGGACCAACACATCAATATACTTTTCCTAGGCGACTTTAACCTCCCAAATGTTAAATGGCCTGAAGGTCACATCCTCTCTGGGATGTCACTGCATGAACAAAGCCAGGCAAAATCATTGCTAGAACTATCCAACATGCTGTTCATGGAACAAGTGATACTCCAACCAACCAGGGGAAGCAATATTTTGGATCTCTGCTTCACAAACAATGTGAGCCTAATCCATAATGTGAAAATAACGCCCACATCTCTCTCAGATCATAACATTATAGAATTAACTATGTATGGTCCTAGACAACCCACTGACACCCACCCCACCAGGAGGACTCAAGCAATATCCAACCTGAATTTCCACGGGGCGGACTGGAAGTCAATTCGCAGAGAGATTCGAAATCAAAACTGGCATGACAGGCTTTCTATACAAGACAATGACCTCAAACTAAGTCATTTTATGTCAACCATACAAGACATATGCACCAAACACGTGCCATATAGAAAGACCAGCAAACATGCCAATAGAATTCCTAGAGACAGGAAAATCCTTATGAGACACAGAACAAAGGTCTCAAACCAGTTAAATAGAGAACTGGAGGATAGGAAAAGGGCTAAATTAAAACTAACACTGTTAGAAATAGAAAACAAAATTAAACTCTCCCATGAAAAGGAGAGAGCAGAGAAGGAAAAGAGAGCAGTAGAAAGCATAAAAACAAACCCCAAGGCTTTCTATAGATTTGCAAAGGAGACTGCTACGGTGCAGTATAAGATAGGACCCCTGTTCCTGCCTAATGGCTCACTGACTGCAGATCCCACATGGATAAGTGAAGTGCTCAGTACACAATTCAAGAGTGTCTTCACCTCTCATCTGAGTCACATGCAGATAAAGAACCCAGCTGATTTCTTTGACAATAGCACTCAGCAGAAGGGGACTGCATCCATTACCTACATCGACATTGAAGAGGAAGATGTGATAGCTGCCATAAATGAAATGAGCTCAAATTCGGCAACTGGCCCCGATGGTTTCCCAGCTGTCCTCTTATCTTAAAGTCGTGTAAACAAGAATTAGCAGGACCACTCCGGATACTCTTCCAGAGTTTCCTTGCAAATGGTAAACTTCCCAAAAAGCTGAAGGAAGGCACCAGATGTCCTATCCATAAAGGTGGAAGCAGAGCAGAGGCTGGAAACTACAGGCCCATCTCTCTGACTTCACATATTAGCAAAGTCATGGAACGAATTGTCAGGAGATTGATTGCGTTCCTAGAAGAAAATGACTTGCTGAATGAGACCCAGCATGGTTTCCGTCCAGGTAGAAGCTGCCTCACGCAGCTCTTGCAGCATTATGACTGGGTCCTGAAGCAGCTACTTGACCATTCAAATGTTGATGTGATATATCTCGACTTTGCAAAAGCCTTTGACAAAGTTGATCATGGCTTGATATGTCACAAGCTGCGAAACCTTGGCATAGCTGGTAAATTAGGAGAGTGGCTGCATGACTTCCTGAATGGTAGAAGTCAGACAGTTGCAGCCAATGGAGAACTATCTAGGGAAACACAAATATTGAGCGGTGTTCCACAGGGAACTGTTCTGGGGCCACTACTGTTCATAGTGGCCCTTCTGGACATGCCCACGGTCACTCGGAGAGCCACTGTCACTAGCTATGCTGATGACACAAAGATATCTCAGGCAATAAAGAATCCTGATGATATTGTAAGCCTGCAGAATGACCTAAATGCAATATATGAGTGGGCAGAGCAAAATAATATGCAGTTCAATGCAAAAAAATTTCAAGTACTGCGCTACAAGACCACAAGTACCTCCCAACTGGCATACACAGGGCCTGGAGGTACTGCAATCCCAGAACCACAAACAGTGAGAGATCTGGGCATCAACATGTGTAGTGATGCATCATTTGACATGCACATTGTCAAGTTCACAGCAAGGTGCAGACAACTGGCGGGGTGAATACTGAGGACTTTCCGTACAAGGGATCAAAAAGTCATGTTGATTCTATGGAAGACATTTGTTCTGAGCCGCCTAGACTATTGCTCTCAGTTGTGGTCACCACACAGTGTTAAGCGGACAGCAGAACTCGAAGCAATTCAGCGGCACTATACAAAAAAGATCGCCACAGTCCAACAGATGAACTACAGGGAGCGACTGAAGGCACTAGGTCTCTACTCCCTGGAGCGCAGGCGGGAGAGATATGTAATAATATACATATGGAAAATACTGGAAGGACTGGTGCCAAACTTTGGTATCAAGTACTACAGGAATGCCCGCACGGGTCGCCACTGCATGGTGCCAAAGGTACCGTCTACTGCATCTCACATAAGAACGAGATACTGCAGCAGCCTCGGTTTCAGAGGACCTCAGCTCTTCAATGCCCTGCCAAAACATTTGAGAGACATGCAAGACATGGATGCGGAGGTCTTCAAGACAAAACTTGACGCTTTCCTCTCCAAGATACCAGACGAACCAATGGCACGTAATGAGACGCAGTTTAGGGCAGCTGTGTCAAATTCTCTTATACACCAGATGTGCCATCAAAACTCTTGATTGGACCATGTCAGGTGGGGGAGAAGAGCCATGCAAGGAACGTGAAAATCACGGTGGTGCACCAGCATGACCGCAGCCACTTGGCTGAAACACATAAAAAATATATATATATATATATATATATATATATATATATATATATATATATATATATATATATATATATATATATATATATATATATATATATATATATATATATATATATATATATATATATATATATATATATATATATATATATATATATATATATATATATATATATATATATATATATATATATATATATATATATATATATATATGAAGTGGCTGTGTGGTAAGTAGCTTGCTTACCAACCACATGGTTCCGGGTTCATTCCCACTGCGTGGCACCTTGGGCAAGTGTCTTCTACTATAGCCTCAGGCCGACCAAAACCTTGTGAGTGGATTTGGTAGATGGAAACTGAAAGAAGCCTGTCGTGTGTGTGTATAATATATATATATATATATATATATATATATATATATATATATATATATATGTATATATTTATTTTGTTGTATATGCTTGTGTCTCTGTGTTTGTCCCCCAACATCACTTGACAACCGATGCTGGTGCGTTTATGTCCCCGTAACTTAGCGGTTCGGCGAAAGTGACCGATAGAATAAGTACTAGGCTTACAAAGAATAAGTCCTGGGGTCGATTTGCTCGACTGAAGGCGGTGCTCCAGCATGGCCGCAGTCAAATGACTGAAACAAGTAAAAAAGTAAAAGAGAGTAAAGAGTATATATATATATATATATATATATATATATATATATATATATATATATATATATATATATATATATATATATATATATATATAAGGTAAATTTTCAAATTTGGTTAATAGGGATGTACAATCCTAGCGGTTACCGTATTCGCTTTGACCGGTTAATAATGCTGGCTAACCTCAGTGAACGTAGAAAAACTCCATTTAGTTTATTTTACTATCCTCAGTAGATCTTCAGATCGTTAAATCCATATGTCTCTCTGGAGACTGTATGTTGTCGGTTGAGGAGAAATAACAAATTAATAATTAAGGAGAATAGTGATTTATTTATCCAGTTTTATTCAGCAGACCATCACCTCTTTCCATTTCTGAACCTACATATGTTTCTGATGCAACTCAGATGGAATCTGAAATACAGTTAATAGTATTCTAACACCAAAATGCACACCGAGATGCAAAATTTTATAGTGTGCAATGAGTTGCAGCAGAAACATATGTAGGTGTAGAAATGGAAAGAAGTGATTGGATGCAGAATAAAACTGCATACATAAATTTCTGTTCTTAATCATTAATTTATATATATATATATATATATATATATATATTGGGTTGGCAACTAAGTTCCAGCGGTTTTTTTTAAAATTGGAATTTATGGCGTTTTTAAATTTTGAAATCTAATCTATTTGAGAATTCTATTTTTGAATCAGTTTGGAATCTATTTTGTTTTTTTTCTAGTTAATTTTTGTTTATTTTCAGATCATTAAAATGGAATGTCAAGTTAAGAAAAACGAGCGTTTTCGACACCTCCTTCTTTTTGCTTTTAATCAAGGTTCTAAGGCTGCAAAAGCTGCTCGCCGACATTTGTGCTGTGTATGGAGAGGGTGCCATAGCTGAAAGAACCGCTCATGATTGGTATGCCAAG
>NC_142931.1:120000-132500 GCF_046866305.1 Octopus bimaculoides
CCTTCGGCCTAACACTCCCACCTGAATCTAGAATTCTTTAAGGGGAGACTACTATGTTGAAAGCATTCAAGCCAGAGATCTGGTCTGGGGATATTTTTCTCCCTCTCTTTAACAGTCTCAGAAACTTCGGAAAGAGGACAGAAACAGTCATTACTTGTATGACTCAAGTCATAAAATATGTGTTCAATGTTAAAATTTCCTTGTGGTCGATTATAGGAGAACCGGACATGAACAGGGAGTAAATTTCTGTCAATAAATCCCTTCCATAAGAAAAGTATATTTTGTGCTTTGTCCAAAAGACTCCTTGTACGACTGTTTAATCAAAGAAGCACCAAGGTGGCATAAAATTCATGGCAAACCGAGTCTACGAACCTGTTTTGCTTCTAATTGGAACCTATAGTCTCAAATCTTGCAGCATAGGACCTTCTAGCAAAATATGCAGACAATTTAGAATAATAATTTAAGAAGAAAGATAAGCTCTAACTCTTCTTCATTAACAGGATTATTTTGACCATTAAATTAATAGGATTATCTCGTTTACAAACGCATTGACGTGATTCTCTCGGCTTATTGAAGAGTATCACCTTTCTTGTTACTTCTTGAATTCAAGGGGATTGATCATCCGCTGGTAAATACCTGACTGCAAAAAGTTAAGCCATCGACCCACTTTGTGTCATATTCTGAAACCTTGGTTATTTCTCTAAAAATGACTTGATTCCCAAAAGTTAAACAGTCTGTATTTAGTGAATTGTCAGTTTCCAAATCTCTTCTCGCCGACGTTCTGTTTTTAAATTTACATAAATGTTGGTTAAATCTCCATAAAAGTTTCACTTCATCAATTCTCAATAGTAGCTGACAGAAATTGATGATGTGCACATCAGATTGATTTCTTCCATCGTATTGATTTCCTAAAAGGAGACAATTTGATAGAGAAAGGCTATGATCGATTGAATCCACTTGGCTGGTGTTTATTTTACTGACTTCGAGGATGAAAGAAAAATTCAATTCAGGCGAGATTTGAGCTGAGAACAAGACTAAAGACTTTACTGGCTGAATCAGTCTATTGTGTTTGTATAGAAAAATATATTGTTGAATAAATGAAACGGGCTGATGTGAGCTTCAAGCCTTTACTGTCTGAATCATTTTATTGGTGGCAATAGATGTATTATATTATAGTCTGTGTTTCATTTTTTTCTCAGCTTTCAGACATGTGAGATTTCGACTTCCTTTTCCTTCTGACCAAATGGGGATTCAAGTATTGTAACTTTTTCATCATTAAACAATTTACTCCCTATTCTTCTAGGATCTCTGGTGTCATAATGTGTTAACATCCCTAATAATCTACTTTGGTATTTTTTCATTCGGTACCGCATCTTTTACACAGCCCCACAATTTATCTGAGAGTCTCATTTGTCGTTTCCTTGCAAACATATCGAGTGATTTTCTTACTTTACTTAGGACAGTGTTTTTTTCGGTTAAAGTATTCCCCTTGTAAAGAATTCCAAAACACAACATTATAACTATTTGGATTTTTTCATTTGTTCATCATAGCACTTATAATCCAGTTTTTGCTTTGTATTTGTAAACCGTTTGTTTTATTTGATTTAAATTTCTTGAAGGAAGTTCTTACAGTTTCTTTTCATTTTCCCATCAAGTGCACAGTCTAGTCTCTCCTCCGCTAACTCTGCTGCAATGCCATACTTTTTTTTATGGAGATCTGTCTGAAACTTCCATGTTGAACATAATTAAACCTGCTTGATTCCAAACCAACAACAAATATATTACTAATTGGCACGCTATCGTGAATTCATACACTGCTAATCAGTCTGGTTTCCTTTTACATATTATCGAAACAATTATGATAATATTAATCCCATTCAGTAAGGATGCAACTTTGATTCCATTTAGTAAAGATGCCAACAACGCAAAGATCATAATGTCTATGAGTTCATATCAAGTTCAATATAGAAGTATAATGGGACTGCTGATATTTATTGAAAAGAACTGCTGCTCTCATTGCGCAATAATCTCAAATCCTATATTCACCCACATCTCGACACCTGAGGTAAAAGTTATTTGTCGAAACTGTTTGAAAATTTATTTGTTTAGAGTTCAAAAATGCATTCTTGGAAAATTTTGCTGAAGAACACATGCTTCTGAATTGTTACAATAGCTTTTATTTTCCAAACTAGTAGGCTCGTTGCGAATGTCTGTGAAACAGCCCTTCTAGCTGACTGTGTGTCTATGTAACCCGATCAAAACAAATGTCATACAAAGTATTTTTTATCGAAAACATCGGCTAATCTGTTTTTATGTCTATGCTTACATCATTCGCTGATATACATCGGAAAATATACGTACTACACACACACACACACACACACACACACACACACACACACACACACACACACACACGTACACACTTACACACACACACACACGTGTACACACACACACACACGTGTACACACACACACACACACACACACACACACACACAAACACACACATACATACCTGTATGTATGTATGTGTGTATATCATATTCACAGATATATTTCATGCGCATTTGCACACAAACATAAAAGTCGACTCCTGCTACATGCAGTTTCAAATCGCTCAATGCCATACAAGGTGGATGAGATCATTAGTCGTGGCTAACTTGTATCGCTGAGCCTGTGAACTGGATCGCTGCCTGTGAACTGGACCGCTGCCTGTGAACTGGACCGCTGCTTGTGAACTGGACCGCTGCCTGTGAACTGGACCGCTGCCTGTGAACTGGATCGCTGCCTGTGAACTGGACCGCTGCCTGTGAACTGGACCGCTGCCTGTGAACTGGACCGCTGCTTGTGAACTGGACCGCTGCCTGTGAACTGGACCGCTGCCTGTGAACTGGACCGCTGCCTGTGAACTGGACCGCTGCTTGTGAACTGGACCGCTGCCTGTGAACTGGACCGCTGCCTGTGAACTGGACCGCTGCCTGTGAACTTGGACCGCTGCCCGTGAACTGGACCGCTGCCCGTGAACTGGACCGCTGCCCGTGAACTGGACCGCTGCTTGTGAACTGGACCGCTGCCTGTGAACTGGACCGCTGCTTGTGAACTGGACCGCTGCCTGTTAACTGGACCGCTGCCTGTGAACTGGACCGCTGCCTGTGAACTTGGACCGCTGCCCGTGAACTGGACCGCTGCCTGTGAACTGGACCGCTGCTTGTGAACTGCTTCGAGCACAAAGACAGTAGCCTCAGCTTCGTTTGTGTTAAAAGTATTCCGAGGAAAATATACAAAATCTTTTATATCAACTTTTGAGAAGAGGAGATTGATTGTGGGGAAAACTAAAAGAATTCATTCTCTTGATACTCGATCATTTTGGTTAAAACTAAGCATTTAAAAAAATGTAGATTAATAAAGATGAAGTACAGTAGTTCTGCTATAGAGTTTGAATCAGAACGAGCAAAATGAGAGGTAAGAAAGAAAATAACGAAGAGAAAAAACAACCAAAGAAAAAATAGACGGTGGAATGGAAGAAGTAAATAAATAAATATGAAAATAAATAAATTTAAAAAAGTTTTAGCTGGAAATTCTGTATCTCAGCTTTCGTCGCCCAGACAAAATGAATACACTGTTTCATTTTGGATGGACTTAATCAGTTTCGTAGACGGAACTAATCGGAGTGTTAGTGAACACAGTATGCTTCCAATTTGGCGTCCAAATATACCTTTGATGTCAAAGAGTTTTACAGAATTAATCGGTTGTGCAGAAACCACATTTTCTGCTTATTTAATTTTATTTCAAAAACCATTTTATAGTTTACTAGTTATATTATTTTCAGGTTAAAAATTTAAAACTAGCAAAAACTACATCTATGGTAGCTGAAAGACAAAGTGTGAACTTGTTCATCAACTGGAGGATTGTTGAAAAATGTAAACCATATATAAGTGGCAGGAAATGGGAACAAGATGTACACCTAAGTCTTATAGAAATCGTCTCATTTACTTTGTGCCATTCTGAGCAATATTGAAATTGTCAGTAACCTGAGCTGACTATTCTTCTATGGCTATGAACGTATACGGATTACGTTTAACTCTATATTTGTTAAACTGACTTTGTCACGTGAAGTGAAACTTACTTTAGTCATTGTATACATACATGCATGGGTGAGAAGCCACCATCTGTGTTTGATCAAGCAATTCCGTAATCCTTGCCGTCTTCTGCTTTCGTGCACTCAGCGTCCAGGTATTGAAAGGGATCATACCGAAAAGTCTCATGATCACCTCAGGAGTCTGAGTGATTGAGAAAGAACTCATGTCTCCTGATTGTTCTTTAGTTCCTAAATATTCTGGCAATGTGTGTCTCTATAACTATTTAAACTACTTTGAACTTTAGAACTTCCTGTACAGACAGGCTTCTCTATGCAGGTTTTGTTGGCTTTTCATTCGGTTTCATATTTCCTTTGGGTTGTTTGGTTTTTTTTTATGGTCTATTAATCCTTGCATCCCATGTTTATTCCGGTTATGGTCGGGAATGGGAATCCGTAGGCTTCGATTTTCTTCCGCTATTCTTGGAGCTGCAACCAAGGATACTCTGCAAACAGCAGTTTCTTTGTTACTAATGCCCTGCGGTATTGCTTCCTTTCTCTGTTTCTCTGCTTTTCCAGTTGCTTATGACGGCTCTTACTACCACATGTGTAACAGCTGGTCTTTCTGCTCTACGCTACTATTCTTATCGCTTTTATCATATTAATACAAATCTAAGTCGATAACTAATAATTTGTTATCACCTCAACGCTTCCCACCTACCTGTACTGTAGGGTGGAATTTGCTATTGGACTCCTTCACTGCAACTTTCCTGTTGTTCTGTCCTATGGAGTGGGGGACCAGGTTTATGTGCTTAGTCTCACCAGCTAGTTTTCCTTGTTTTCTTATCACTTCTTCAGTTTTGAAAACAACTCTAAATGCATTTCTCCGGTCAGTAGAGGAAACATGATTCCATACATCATTTAGGATTTCCTTCAACTCTTTTAGGGGCCATTGGAAAACCCCTTACACCTTTATGTATGCTCTTGGTAATTTCCCCAGGTAAAGTGGTACTTATTTTAGTGATGATTCGCCGCTACGTAATTGTTTTTCTACAGTAGCAAATAGCAGTAACAAATGTTGTTGTTGTTGTTGTTGTTGTCAATGCTTTTATTTGTGCAAATTAATGTTTTCACTTGCTAGAATAACGTTATTTTTTCTTCTTTCATTCGACTACAGCCGTCTGTCTGTTTGTCTGAATGTATCTATTTATTCGAATAGTAACGCATTGTTATGTTCTTTCTTACTCGCTTCAAGAGTGTTCCTTGCTTTTCTAAATTTTCAAGCTTTATTAAAACGAAATACAATACAAATCAGTTACAGATGTTTGTGTTTACCGAATGTTATTGTGTTAAGTGTGCACGTGCTCGAAAGGTTCCTTGGCAAAAAATTCGAAGAAAAGAGAACATTTCATTCATTAAACTTGTCGAAAATACAATGCTTTAGAGAGAGAGAGAGAGAGAGAGAGAATGCGCATGTGTTTAGCCACAACTGGTCAGCTCAGGTATTTCGTTTCACAGATTCCCGTTTCACTTATGAATGGTAAAGTAAAAAAAGTCTCCATTTCTTCGAGATAGAACACCAGTCTATCGCAGTTAAGTTTTCTCTCCCAAACTGACAGTTACCAAACCATTTATCATTTTTTACAGCTGTACAACTCTTCACACACCATAAATTATATATTTCAATCGTATAATGGTGGACTCTTCTGTCGTAGACGTTAGATGAGAGTTCCGCGACTGAACAACCTGCGAAGACGATTTGTTTATAACAATCAAGTAGAAAACACACACACACACACACAAAAAACAACAACAACAAAAAAAACACACCAATAGCAGACAAAAAAAAGTATCAGCAGTTGTGAAATCTCTTAAATGTCTGTTTCTGCTTCTTTGAGTATCACCAATAGGAAGCATTCTTTAGAAACCGCATGCTAACACAAATTAAGCTTCCACTGATTTATATACAAAAACAGTGATTAACAAATTTCCAGGCTTTCTACGGTATATATTTGCATTAAATATTAGATATGCATAGACTCTCCTGTTGTAGACGACCGAGGATGGTTCTGCAATTTCCTGCGGAATAACTTGTACGAATGGTTTATTTACAACCATCAAATAATTGTGCTCTACATTGTCTGTAGAGGTGCACGGTGTTCCATCAGATGCCAAAGCAATCGCAGACAAACGTGAAATGTAGTATTTTGCCCTTGCACACAATGCACCACTCGGTCCAGGAATCGAAGCCGTCATCTCGTGATCTTGAGTACAATATTACAACCACCATTCAACGTAAACCCTTCGCAATTCCGCGATAAAAGGATATCAAAGAAAATGATTGCTACCAAGAGTCGAACACTGATCGTCGATTCGGTCGACAAACATCTTATCTCTACCTTTTAGCGCTCATCTTGTTTTTGAATAAATAATCATTGATGATTCATTAACGATTTTCTCATCGTTAATTCACTTTCCAATGAAGGTCAACTGAATTATTAAAACTAAAACAAAACAAAAACCAAACGTTAACATTGTTAATTAGTATAGAAACATTGAGTCCATCTGCGGAATCCTGTCGATAGATATTCACAGAAACATTATAGACTGATAATTATTTATTACTAGTGATTTCATAGAAAACCATATTTTATGAGCGTCCAAATCATGCTTACTCATTTAAGATAAAAGCAGCGAAACCTATTTCAATGGAAAACGAAGAAAATTGGTTGATCTAATAGCGTGGCACTGACTGGAAATATTTCTGCCACATTCTCAATGAGTCTTCTGAGAATGAACTCGTTGTTTAGTTATTGCTTGTTGTCACAAACTGTCTGCCTCAACTTCCCTATTTCTATGGCGTTAATGGCAGTTTTGTTGGACAACTGAAAGGTCCTAATTACTCTTAAACTAACTAAATATTAGTCTTGATAATAATATTGATATCAAGCTATTAAGTATTCTTTAACATTATGTTTCTTAATGTACTCACTAGCAAAACTTCATGTAACAAGTTGTGTTCAAAATACTGTAACGTTTGGCTAATTTTTCTGTTTAACAATCATCGACCTTGTAATGGAGATTTGTTCTTGAGATCTTTTTAAAACTTAATTAATAAATGAGAATTTCACCTGGCCGAGTGAATAAAGTAATTATATGTTGGCCCAAGAATCAATAGTTAGTAATCCATCAACAAAACTGAAATGCTAGCGTTTTTTTTTCCTTTCTTAGAATGTATTTTATGAGTTAGGAGAGTGTTCATGTCCTTCTTCTGTCTCGAGTCCCGGGACTCTTAGAGCCGGTTACACGGTTTTTATGGCGTGACCGAGATCTCAATATTTCCCCTGGACAGGACGCCAGTCCATCGCAGGATTATTCCTTTTTGCCAGCTGATTGGACTGGATCAACGTGAAATGAAATGTTTTACTGAAGAACACAACGCATCACCCGGTCTGGGAATCGAAACAACAGTGTTATGATCGTGAGGGTAAGACATTAACCACTAAGCCACGCGCATTCAATGTTCCTTTTAGAAGGTGTCTGAGAATGGGGGAAAGGAAGAAGGAAGAAAGTTATTTTCAATGGAAACCCGGTCACAAAACTGGCAACAGAATGGACTCTACTAACGGCAACCCAGGGCCCTGACCATTTGCTAGATTCAACCAGGTGGAAGATTACCTCTATGAACAGGAACGGTTCATTTTATAGGCTTCTAAACAACTTTTGTTTAGAAAATTTCTCTCATAACAATTTGGTGGAGCTGGGGTAATTGTTGAAGGCGACATCATAAGATGACGCAATATGAGCTCGAACCTGAAACTGCGTAGTTACTCACATCACCACAGCTGCTCCAAGGTTGACAAAATAAGTACCGAGAACATCTTCAGCTGAACTCAGTCCCTTATATTCCCCCCACCCCAACAAATAGGAGGTATTGTCAAACATTAATATTAAATATATGTTGAGCAAACTCTAGTCAAGAACGTGAAGCAGCTTGAATTGGAGTCACTTCACGCTGTGATGCCCTTGGGTGGACTTCAGAATATCACATTGTTATGGACATGACAATAATACAGAAGCCTCTTTATTTAAAATATGAAGTCTTTGTGTGTCTAGTAACGAAAGAAAAAAAACAACAAAAAAAAACCCCAAATAAAACCATAAATATCAGATCAATGTACAATACATTATCAATATTTCACCAATGTATAACGTATAATATTCTTCATATTTTATTTATCACACTTAGCCGAGATAAAAATCTGTTTCGTTTTTTTTGTTTTTTGCTTTATTTCACCCAAAGGTTCAATATGTTGAGAAAATGATGTATTGGATTTATTAGCATGACTAACGTTCGACCATTCCTAAAACAGATTAATGGCATAAGTGGATTGAAAGATCTTCACCTGGAGATTAAAAACACATCACAATTCAACTGGCTCGGAACTTCTACGATGCACACCATAGATACACATGAAACATTGTTTTTCTGCTCGACTGTGCACAGAAATCCTATATTTTAAAGTAGGAGAATAATGTGGCATTAAGAGCTTTCCTAAAGAAATAAGTAATAGAAATTAATTGAACTTGCATACACCGACGATCAAAATCGAATCACACAGCCTCAACAATTTATTTTATTTCATGTTTTCTGGAGGTCGGCAGAGAGAAGTAATTTTGAACATTGGTACAAAACTGAAATAAAACAACAAAACAACAAGTAAATGTAGTACCTGAGGACACGACTGGTACACATCTACTGCGTGGGTTGGAAAATCGTTATTCATCGCCTTAGCTAAATTGAGAACTTAGACTATAAGACTTTGAATGTTTGATCAATGGAAACTTCAGTACAGAAACAACATGGCGTTTTGTTTGCTGCTGTCATCGTTCCTGCGTTCGTTGTCATTCTGTTGAGGTTTTCACAGTTGTTTCATCGTTTGCCTTTGTCGTTGTTGTTGTTGATGTTGTGGTTTTTATCATAGTTTCTCTTTTGTTGATCATGTTGCTTCGATCTATGACAAATCGAAATACAAATGCAATTGATTGAATATTTGGAGCCGAACTACAGATGTTATCTTATCAAGGTTTCATTTTATTCCTCTATAATTATGCCATTTATTCCACTGATATATATATATATATATATATATATATATATATATATATATATATATATATATATATATATATATATATATATATATATATATATATATATATGTATGTATGTATGTATATATGTATGTATGTATGTATGTACGTATGTGTGTGTGTGTGTGTACATAAAATCAATAGCGAAGAGATGAAAGTCCAAGTAAGCGGTCGTATAATCTAATACCAGGTTTTGTTACTTCAGCGCTGTGTTTGGCAACACTAACTTTGGCAGAGAACAATCTAGGTTTCCGGTTTAATATTTTATAGCAACTGAAGCGGTGGAGACAACAATAAAACACTAGCGTAAATGTTTTATATTATCAAGTTTTGTCTCTGTTTTAACATGAAATTCTGTCGAGGCAGACTTCCATTTTCGTCTGTTGAAATAAATACGATTAATAGAGTGGAGTGTAAGAAGAGATGGATATAGTAACAAGTAAAGAGAGTCGGTGGAGCATAGTTGCCCTTGACACTGCTGCTGTTGTGGCCCCGACAATTAACATTGAAACAGCTCAGCCCCACTAACTGTAAATATGTACCGAGATTTGTCTATGGCCTGGATAACTCACACTTAAATAGCCTTGTACACCCACCTGTAAGTGTATGCCAAAGGATGGGAAGATCTTGTTGTAGCCAGGACAACTAAAAATTAAATAGTCTAATCTCATCTCGCCGATCAATCACCTTGTTGGCAACTCATCTAATTTAATCATTGATTAACCAACACGTTGACCACACAAAACATAGACCACCTACCTAGGTTGCTTGATGAGATATCAGCTACTTATGTAACTGGTAATATATACTTACTCGTGAGAACACGTTAAAAGCATGTTCTCAGATTCAATAAATTCCAATGACATAAGAGAATCAGTGGTTACTTTCGGTTTCATAGCTTGAAATGGAGAAAGATAAATCTTCTGTGCTTATTATACAGAACACAATTCTTCTCTCGGGAATATAGACTGGCAATGTGATATCAAGCATTGGACTCTAGTTATGTTGCAGCACAATCATTAATACCACACACTGGGCTGTAGTTAATCTCTGGCACAGTCGTTGGTACCACACAGTTAAGTGTACCCTGACTGCGGTCCAGTCATCATTAAACGACAAATACTATCAATGAGTATCCAACCACGCCACTGATCTATTTCTTAGATAGTGTATTCGGCAGTCACATGACACCATGCTATTAAATAATGATTCTAAAATGTAATAAGTTACAGTCTCCTGAGAAGAAATAGAATTCTGATGTTTTAGTGAGGCTATTTCTTAAAAATATTCCCTTCACATAGAACATTAACTGATGTTATTAATTGTTTTTTATTTTATAATTAGTGAGGTATAGGACTTCTCTGTCTTCAGTTATACATCAAAACATTTTCAAACAAATTATTGTTGTTTAAGCCCACTCCATTCTTGTTCGAGAGAATTATTAGCCCGACGTATTTTCGCCATGACCCTTCCGTTATTTTAGAAATATTTAGAATTGCTTTTTGTAACTTACTTCCTTTTAAAGATGCTAGTGTTGAATTTTAGAGTGAATTAACTGTTATTTCTAGCGAGTCAGCTGACTATTTAGAGTACCATTCATTGTGTTATTTATCGGAGTATTACTAACAGTGAAACTTTTCGTTAACGGCTGCTGAGTATCGAGGTTGATTCCACCAGAAGTTAGCTCACTAATACAACATATACAAACACATACAGACATCCCACGCGTCACAGAAGAGCTGCATTCACGAATGTGTTGCTGTAACGTGGAATACCGTAACACAGGCATATTTTTCCATTGACTTTGATTTTATATAGAAATCAATGAAATATAAGATTCGCGTTCCAGAATTTTACGTTAAGGTTAGATTTTCAGGATGTAGTGTTTTTGTAACGTGGGTAACGCCGAACAATATTTTCCACGTCAATTCTATATGAAGCTCCAACGAGTTGCAATGAAGTTTCACCTTTAATACTTAAACTGTGTAAGGAACTCTCATTTGTTTTTCCACACCTAAATAATTAAAAATTGATTTTCGTATGAAATGTAGCCTTATCCAAACTTAATTAGCGATTGTTTGGTATTCTTCTAAATTTTGTTTATTCAACATAAAAACTTATTACACAGTCGAATGATTTAGAAATATATATTTTCATAGAAGAGCAAATATCATTTAAAAAAAAAGCACCCCCCCCCCCCCCAAAAAAAAACAAAACGCAAAGAGCTAACGAAATACCTTCTCTACTATAACATATTTTAGCAGAACCAGTTGGTTGCCTTTGGGTGTTTCTGCTAACATTTGTGGCGAAACTTCAATCTTACATAGTGCCAACCGTTTTGTTTTTATTTTATTTGCAATTAATCTTTCTCCTTGTCTTCCTCACACTGACAATTGCCATGTTTATTTTTTGCTATCTATCTATCTATCTATCTATCTATCTATCTATCTATCTATCTATCTATCTATCTATCTATCTATCTATCTGTGTGTATGTATATGTGTGTAATATGTATATATATGTATATATATGTGTGTGTGTATATATATATATGTAATACATATATATATATATGCATATATATATATATATATATATATGCATATATATATATATATATATATATATATATATATATATATATACACGCACACACATACATATATACATGTATCTATCTATATATGTGTGCGTGTGTGCGTGTGCGTATGTGGTATGTAGTATGTATGTATGTTTATATTTCATATATTCTTTGTTCATTATATCTTAAAATTATTGATAGATTTTCCTTCAGTACTTTTATACATATTTATATTTTTAATCTTCTTCTATCGCAGTTTAACATCTATTTTTTGCCCCATATTTTTAATTTTGCTTTTTTTTTTGCATTCTCGATATTGTTTACCGTACATATCATACCAAACGTGTAACTTGGAACCTAGACGTGAATAAATATATACTTATTTTATTTATATAAGCAGAAAAAAATCACTGTGTATATGTGTATGTGCGTGTTTGTGTATGTGTGTGTGTATGTATATGTGTGAATGCGTATGTATATGTGTGTATGTGTATATGTGTGTATGTGTATATGTGTGCTATATATATATTCGCCATGATAGATCACTAACCACTACACACATTTTTTTCTCTCCTTGTTTCTCTCTGTTTCTTTCTGTGTTCCTTTCTGTGGAAGAGCCTAGGCTCGAAACGTTAAAACCTTTTTGAATTCCCGAGCGTTATACTAATACATCTATTTGTTTTCT
>NC_142931.1:135000-167500 GCF_046866305.1 Octopus bimaculoides
AATTCGCCTTTATTTCACACGACACAAATCAAAGCAGATAAATACGTTACACGCTTTCCGTTGTCATTAAATGTTTTTCTATGGAATTGGAGCTGAGAGAAAATATTAATATTTTCTGCTTAAAATATAGCTTTTAAGCGTGTGCAGAACTTCTGACATGTTTTTGTATGTAATACAATACTATAAGACCCCATCATATATATCATACATACATCTACACAAACACACATGTGTATGCGTGCGTATGTGTATATTATATGTGTGTATGTGTGTGCAGGTTCTGGTGTGTAATTGTGTGCACCGTGAACATGCTTTTGATCTGTTAGTTTCTTATGACAAGACATAAAACGTTGTGTTTTAGAGAAGAAGTAAAATGAGATATTGTGGCGTTCATGGCTTTCCTATTCAGTGTTTAAAGCGAAATTGTAACAAAGTGAAACTGCGTCCTAATTTCTGTTGGGCGGGACAGGAAACAACTGAGGGTTAAAATAGACTGACCTACTCCGTCTGTAACATTTAAGGTAACCTTTCTCTTGCCCATACAGATGAATAATGAAGTGTCACCACTCCGTTCAAAAGGTGTGGCCGAGATGGCCGAAAAGGTCTTGAGAAGTCAGTCGACATGGATAAGGAAGTATTGAAAATATCTAATTAAGAAAGAAAATTGATGCCATCCTTGAATGAAAAGCTATTCCCGCTAGTCATGAACATATTCTAACTTAAATTTTGCTCATGCCTAAACACTGCTCGGCGCTAACATTTCGATTTATTTATAAAACCAGTTGGTGTCCATAAATTAAAAATACTCACTCACTATTTACTTTAGGAAAGATCCTTAAAAGGATAAAAGCACACACCATATGAGAAATAGTTATCTTTTTTTATATCGCCGAATAATATATTTACGGTTGTGGTATACGACCGGCTGGAATGTTACCATCGGTTTCGTGCTGGTTATTGCACTTGTCAATATTGATGACACGTCAAAGGGGGTGAAGTAGCAGAATCGTTAGCACGCCGGTAAAAATGCTTAGCGGCATTTCGTCCGTCTTAACGTTCCACCGAGATTCGCTTTTACCTTTCACCCTTTCGAGGTCGATAAAATAAGTACCAGTTGACCATTGGGGGCCGATGTAATCAACTTACTGCCTCCCACGAACTTACTGGCTTTGTGCTAATATTTGAAATCAATTTCGATGATTATTAAGACATAGTGGCCGGAAGCGCATAACCTCTTTTGCTCTGGAAGTGTATGGAGACTCCAGTTGCCATGATGCTCATCAGAACGAAACTTGCATATCTCACATCTATCTTCGTTCCTCCAATTCACTCTTTATTTCCTATCTTATCTCAATTAACTATTGCTTAACCATCCTCTCACACCGTCTCCGATGAAGAGATATATAGAATATCCTGGAAACAGCTGTAAGACCTTCTATTTATAAATGTTCTAAAATATACACAGCCTTGGTTTTTTTTATCTCATTACGAAAAGTAAATCCTTATATACATACTTATATACATATATACATAACATAATTACATATATACACATGGATGGGTGACGTAAAAATTCCACCACCTTTTAATACATACATGTATATACACGCATATATGCACATACACACACTCGCACACATCTCGACATTTTATGCAAACCTTGTATATATATATATATTTGTGTGTGTATGTATATGTGTATGTGTGCGTGTGTGCGCGTGTGATTATGTATGTATACACACACATACATACAAACAAATATACGTGTTGAAGTCTAGACAGCTATTATTATAAGGGGAGATAATTATTTAATTATAATATCTTGCGGGATTAGAAATTTGAATTTAAAATTAAAGGAAAAGGAAGAACAAAAGAGATGCAGAGGATGCTTATATTTTCTTTTCTTTTCTTTTCTTGCTTACTTATGAGGAAACTCTTTAAAATTTCTTGTCACGGTAATCATAAATAGAACTACTTCGTTCTCCTTAGAGCTCGTCAGCATGGCATTACCTGAGATATATAAATTAAACATTTTATGAAGCGAGACATTTCTTATGAATGGCAATTCATTACAGCCGCGAAGATATTCATCGCATGTGTGTCTTTCATGTGTTTGTATGTACGTAGAACGATAGTGTGAGCACGTGATAATGCAAATATATATGGATATAAACATGCGCATAGTGAGTGTTATGGATGTATGTATGTATTTGAGGAAATGAAAATATATATTTATTGGTTTGCGTGCCAAGGAATGGAAACAAATGTGAGTAGATGTTCATATGTCTGTAGAAGAGTATTAACATATGGATATGTGTAATTTGGTTATATACACCAGCGTGTTGGTATGTATTTCTGCGTGCTGTATACATAAACGCACACACATTTATGTATGCATTCATATATCTACGTATGTACATATATAGATGCATATGCTTGTGTGAATCTCTCTCTCTCTCTCTCTCTCTCTCTCTCTCTCTCTCTCTCTCTCTCTCTCTATGTATCTATATATGTACAAATATATGTATTATATATATATATATATGACTATGCATTTACGTCTGTGTGTATAAGTATATAAATGGATTTGTGTGTATGTATTTTAGCAAATCCTTATGTGTATGTGTGTTTTTGTAAATGTTTGTGCCTATTGATATGCATTTGCGTGGGCACACACACACACTAAAACACACACACAAACACACACACACAAGCACACACACACGCACACACACACACACACACACACACACACACAGAGGCGCACACAGACACATACACTTAGGCACACATGCACACATACGCATTTATATACCAGTGTGTGTATGTATATGAAACTTGTGTGTCTGTCTGTGTGCGTCAGTCAGTAAATCTTTGTATGAACATTACTGTATGATCGTTCGTGTGTGTGCGTATGTGCAAATGCATGCCTAGAGATGTAATATATATATATATATATATATATATATATATATATATATATATATATATATATATATATATATATATATATATATATATATATATATATATATATATATATATATAAATATATATATATATATGTATGTATGTATGTATGTATATATCTTTGAGTGTGTGCGTTTCTGCTTGTGTACGTGCGTAGTTGTATGTGTGGTGTCGCTTGTCCATGTACTTAAGTAAAATGTTGATCAACGACAAGCCTGCATGATTAACCTCAGTAAACTTGTAGACTGCAAGTAATAGTCAACTTTTCCTCTAGTTGGTCGTCATACAGACCAACGACACGGACATATTGGAAACTTTATATCTATAATTCATTTGAAGCAAGTGTGAATTATTCAAGGAAAATTCACAGTTGACGTCAACGGTGTTGCAGAAATGTTGATTTAGTGAAAATTGACACCAATTGATAAAGTCTCTCGTCGACTCCTCTCTGGTCGCCCGTCCGAGTTCAACGTCGTTTAGTGAAAAGCTATTAAGGAAAAAAATATGTATTAGAGCGAAAATGGCCGCTGGGATTCGGTGCGCTATTATTGAAGGGTCCGTCTTGATGGTTTCATGGATGGTGTTGAAAGTAAATATAGATTCAGAATCCAGTGCAACTGGTGGTGGAGATAGTGGTTGTGGTGGTGATGTGGTTGTCATAGTGGTTATGGTTATGGTGATAGTGGTGGTAATTGTGCTGCCTGCGACAGTAATGGCGATGGAGTGGTGATGATGGTGCTGTTGTTGTTGTTGTTGGTGGTGTTGGTGGTTGTGACGATGATGGTTGTGTTGTTGCGGATAATGGTGGTTGTGGTGGTAGAGGTAAGATGGTTGAGGTGATGGCAGTAGTGATGGGGGTGGTAGCCGTGAAAGTGGTTGAGGTGTTGGCGCTAGCGGTGGTGGTCTGAGTTGGTAAAAGTTGGTCTATAAAAATTTGCAGGAAACTAAAATCCATTTATTTGTTACAACTTATATTTTCTGAATAAACTTATAATAAATTAGCTTTGATACAATTAATCCCCACCCACCAACTGCACCGCCGCCAGGCGGTTAGCCATGCTAACGAGATACTCATCTTGCTGGCTGAGTGACTAAGATATCCATTTTGCCATTATAAGTTCACGAGATCGAGTTTACTGCATGGCGTCTTAGACAAAAGGGTTTACTTTGCAGATTCTTCATACTCACATACCATGTTACAAGCAAAGATACTTCATGCTTCTCATTGTCGATGGCTGAAGATATCCAACGTTTAAGTTCCAACTCAGTCTCGTGATGACTCATTCTTTGCTTCCTCCAGTTTATTTTAAACAAAAAAGCAAAACACAAGATACAGAAATACTCGTTAAATTCTGTGATTACATTTTTGAAAGTACCTGTCCACAAAACACTTGCTTCCAAAAACATATCAGAACATATTTTAGAATGAACTAAAAAGAATATTTCATGTATCTTTTTATAGATGCTACAGAAGTTCACCGAAACCTCCTGATTAAAATTAAGTCAAAGGATACTGTGTGGAAACTCGATTATTATTGTAGTTCAAAGGCTCACTTTTGTTGTAAATTGTATCACACTGCCAGAGAAGTCGGCAGTTGGGTTTTAGAGTTAATCCGTCATCCAATTTAATACCAACACCTCATCCTTGGGCACCTTTAGCGATGTCCATTCAGGTCATTTCTTCCGTAAAAAAACCTTCCTCTATTCTCTCTTTCACACTTATCTCGAAGACCCCGAAAATAGTCACGGACGCTGCCCATCCACTCCTAATCTAAGCCAATAAATAGACATATGATTCATGTTTCTAAGTTCTAAATTTCATTCCAATCACACACCCGTGTCGCCAGATTGAACCACAATTTGTAGATTTCATTCGGCATCAAGACTGCTTGCTACTATTCATTTAACGATTCAGTAACTTGTTACTTTTGGGAAAAATTAAAGCAATTTTGGTGCTAAAATTAATTTTCTATTTTATTAAAAAATTTATATTAACGATATTTTTGGCCAATCAGTAAAATTTATAGAGAAATTAAATGACAAAATCTTGGCAAACCAAACAATAGAGACACAGTAATTACTATAGAATTAAATCACTTGATACAGTGATTGCCAATGCAGTTCATAAAGGTAATGCATAAAGTAAGAAGACACGAATTTGTATTCCTCATTCAAAATGATTGTTTTATTGAAACTTTATTACTGATTGCATTATACAACAGCTGCTACAGCGCTACCAATTACATTATATGTTATAAACCAGTTGTTCGAGCAATCGCTACAATTGTGAATTTGTATCTTCAAGTATTTTTCTTTTTTTCATTCAATGCAAAAATGTTTAAAATTAATTTAAAATACCAAATATTTTGATAATTACATATAATTAATATATTGTAATGATATTCGTAGAAATTACAAAATGAATGAATGTACAACTGAAGCACTGCCGGACAGGTATTGTTTAGTAGTAAAGTTTGATAAGGTAGTTATGTGGGTGGGCACTTTTAGGTAACACTATTTTGCAACTGGTTAACTCGAAGAATAAACTTCGCTAATAGTGGGACTTCGCTAACAGGCTATCTAAAGACAGCATGCATTCTTTGCTATTTAAGAAGGTAGGACATGAATTGAGGGACATGCCTATGTTATTTCAAGCTTGGCGAGCGACGTGTAAAAGATTCCTGGTATAATAAAGTGAATCAGATGTTCTTTGTAGCAGTTATTCGTGCGTTTGCGGATGCCTGGGTAAACTAAGAAGCTTTAAAAAATAAATATATTTCGACCATTTCCTTACTATTCCCGTTTATACAGTGAGCCAGTGGAGAAAATACGGTAAAACGTTTTTAAAATCTTAGTTAACTGATCAACAATTTTTTTTACAACGCATAAGGATAATCCATGAATTTAACAAATCCTTTTTCATCCCAATAGCACTAAGAAGTTGTACTGAAAGCATTTGAATTCGCGATAACCTATCAAAGCAATTTCGTTCCGGTAGCAAAGCAATAAGAAATATGTTCTGTTGCATTTGTAGTTCCTCATGTAAAAATTAGTAGCGGCTACCATTTAGAAGAATATATTGGTTGCCATTTTACATATGCCTTATCACCGTTCGCCCGTGAAATATAATTTTCTTCCCGTAACACCGTACGCTATTTTGTTTGAACTACATAATTTTGGTTTACCCATTTGTTCCCATGTTTTCTCGTTTATGATTGTGATATCTCTTCCCGTGTCTACTCGCATTCTGAACCCTAATGTTTTCAATTCTCACATTCACGAACTTTCTGTTTGTTGTAGTCACAACTTTTCCTGCTGACAAACTGTTTATTATTTCTTGTTTGTTTTATTTTCCTAACCTAGTTTTTCAGTGCGATTTTATATGTCCTGTAAACCCGCAGCGAAAACACTTTGCTTTTTTATACGGACAATCTTTCTTCAGGTGCCTCCCACCACATTCCATACATGGGTCTACATCCCGATGTTTCTTGCAACACCTTATTCGTCTTCCGTCTTTTTTGCACTGGTCTTAAGTGAAAACACTCTTTCTGTTGAATTTCTTCCATGTCATGCCTTAATTTTAATATCCTATCCCACTCTTCCGACAGTTTCTGCAATGTCAAATCCTGGTTCATTTCCAGTTTTGATAGAATTTTCTTTCGGATTTCTGAATCCCTTTTATCTGTCAATCCTCGTGCAAAAATCAAACACTTGAAAGAATCTGGAGTAAGCACATCTAGCCTAAATGTCTCAAATTCTTTGCTAACTCTGCCTGTGTGAGTAGTGAAGTCTTCATCTGCCCTCTTTTCTGCTTAAACATTTCCGTCTAGTATTAAGCAGTGAGATCTTTTCACTAAACATTTTGCACGAAATGTCAACTGTGTTGGTGAAATTAATGTTGGATGCTTTGTTTGGAAATATGAAGTTACTATACTTCTCATGTTCTGCTGTCGCTAGTTTTCTTAACACTAGACGCGTTTTCATTTCGTCCGTTCAATCCTGACATTTTTTTCAAAAATTTGTTGAAATTTTCGAAACTAAGTCTCGAAGGTCACTCCTTCTTATGGATCATATTTGAATTCGCTTATAGAATTTGCTACATGGTCAGGTGAAGAAGTAGTCTCTGATTTGGTTTTCAACCTCGTTAGTTGCAACATTTACCGCTGCAATCCTTGTTGTTGTTCTCATTGTTCCTTGAGTTGTTGTTGTTGTTGTTGTTGCTGTTTTTGAAACTCAGTTATCTCAGCTAACAAGTCTTTCACCTTTTACGATTTTCGTAAGTTTGTACAACATTTTTTTTCTTTTTGTCGAGTTATGTAATTTTCAACGTGAATTAGTTTAAACTCTCCGTGTGAATGTTGTTTTTTCTTTCATTCCGTGTAAATTTGTTTTTCCTCGTCGTCACTGTTGTAAAGCGGTCTTTTGCCACTGTTGTATCTGTCTTTTGACGACGGTTGCCGCTCTGACAGATAGTGTTACATTCCGAAGTTGTCGATAGAACGGTTCTATCTGTTACTGTACGACCCCCAGTCGTACAGTGTTAATATCCTCAAAAGGTTGGATCGTTTTAACATCCACTCAGCATCACAGTATGATTACTATATCAGCACAGACACGACTATCAACACAGTCGACACCTACTCTCGATCTTCCGACCTTCCTTCGACCTGCAAATGATTTGAGAACAAAACATACAGCAGTTAGAAATAAAACGTTATTGCTTCATCTTTGCTGGAAGAACAAATTGATGACAAAAATAATTTCATTTGGTTTTCGATGAGTCAATTGATATTGCTTAAGGAAAAGTATTTATGTGCGTGTGTGTGTGTGTGTGTGTGTGTGTGTGTGTGTGTGTGTGTGTGAGCGCGTGTTTGGGTGTGTCTGTGTGTGCCAAATATTTCGGTGAACGGCTAAATAAAATGATAGAGCAAGATTTAGGGGCTAATTTCTGTTACCAAAGGTATTGTTGATTCAAGTCATGAAGAAATTCTTAGATAAATTGGCAATTCATATTGAAAAATTTATTAATCTTGACATTAATGAAATTAGATAAAAATCGAACTTAGTTCTCATGAAAGAGAATTGGAACTTCTCGATTTAGCATGCCCTCATGGTGTTGAAGAATTATCTTCTAATATTGCCTATTAGTTAAGAGAAACTTATATCGTGCATTTCAGTAGCGGTTCCTCACCACCTTTGGTAAAGGAATTAAACAACGATGGTGAGGAACCAGTAAAAATGATTACATTAACCGTCCTGTCACACGAGCAATTTATGAAAAATAACGTGTCAAAAGAATTTTTAACCTGTGGAATGTATTAAAATCACATTTTAAATGACAACTAATTGTATTAAGTCAAAGAATTACATGTCATGTAATTAGGCTGAAATTAGAAACTTTAATTAACAATTATAACACCTGGATTGAGTGAATTAAAAAGGACAAAATTTTCTCTTCCAAGAAGAAACAGCGGACCATTGTAGTATCTGAGATAAAGTATGCAGTTTTATTTTATGCTTTTAGCAATTTTGCATCGTCAATATGCGAAGCTTGAAATAAATGTAGGTCTTCAACTACAGTACGTTCCATTTGAAGAATTTGAGTTTAGAGAGGAATTCTTTAACAATTTAACCAATAAAATTTCATAAAAAAATACTCCGAGAATAAAAAACTGCTATAAAAAGAATTGTTTAAGATTTCTGAGATGAGATGACAATGGAATCTTGGAACGTGTAACTAGAAATACCGAGATTCTTAAAAAGATTAAAACACAAATTTCTTATTGAATCATACTCGTCTATCTTTTGGAGCTCCCCATCTTTATCTTTGGTTAACACACGACTGGCAAATTATATTGATTGTGGGTTATGATTTTGGCGACTTCGAATTGTCAGACAGTGCCAAAATAAAAAATCCCAACAACAAACAAACAAGCAAGCAAACAAACAAAAAAAAAACGTCATGATTAAACGAATGTTTCCGAATTCCACTTTTACCAAATTTAAACAAATAAGGATTTGGTATCGTTAGATTTAAGTCTAGAAATTAAGCTTGAATTTATTTCTAGCAAAGCGACGTTGGTTAATGACTAAAGCTTCTACAACAACAACAACAACAACAACAACAACAACAATCCTTTCTATTAAAGGCACAAGGCCTGAAATTGGGGGAGGGGACTTGTCGATTGCACCGACCTCAGTGTTTTACTGGTACTTAATTGATCAACCAGCGAAAGGATGAAAGGTAAAGTCGACCTCGGCGGAATTTGAACTCAGAACGCAGCGACAGACGAAATACGGCTAAGCATTTCGTCCGGCATGCTAACGATTCTGCCAGCTCGCCGCCCTGCTACTACTACTACTACTACTACTACTACTACTACTACTAATGATGATGATGATAATGTCTAGAAAGCAGCTGTTGACAACTTACGGAGTCCACCACCCGAAAGCTGATATTAACCGACTGTACTTGAGGAGAGACCAGAGTAGAAGAGGCTTAATTGCTGTGGATAAGTGTGTATAGATGGAAAAGAAAAACCCAGTAGAATATTTACAGAACAGCACAGAGAAACCACTGAAGACAGTGAAAAAGAAACAGATGAGCAAGTGTGGAATAAAAGAAAAGGACAAGAATGAAATTCAAAGAGAGCACGTTAGACAGATTGAAGAGAAACCTCTGCATGGTCAATTTTAGAGAGCCACTGAGGACGGATGTGGAATAAAATCCTGAGCTAGGTTTAAAAAAAGGGTTATTAAAAAACAAACAGAAAGCCTAATTGTAGCAGCACAGGATCAAGCAATAAAAGAAAACAACTTGAGGGAAAATGTATGAGGGGAGGATGTGTGAGAAAATGTAGAATCTGTGGAACTTGGAATGAGACAGTGACACACATTGTTGCAGAATGTCTCAAGTTGGTACAGGAAGAATATAAGAAATAGAAGTACGATCAAGTAATAAAAGTTTTAAGTTGGAAGCTTTGCTAGAAATGGTGATTTGAAGCCGGAGACACATCGAGTCGAAATAATGCTCGAGTAGAAGAATTGTAAGATTCTGTGGGATTTTCCTATTCAAATGGATAAAAAACAAGAAAATAACAGACCAAGCAACAATAGTAGACACAGAAAAGCGAAGTTGCTTATTAATTGATCTATCATGTCCGTTTGATTTCAGGATCGTAAAAAGAGAAGACGAAAAAAAGAAAAATACAATCACTTAAAATTTGAAATTGCAAGAATTTGGAACATGAAAACTGTAAAAGTTGTGCCTGTCATAATTGGTGCATTTTGGAACTGTAAGCAAAGATATAGAGAAATGGTTGAGCAACATTGGAATAGAATGTCCTGTAAAGCTTCTACAGAAAGTTTGCCTCCTAAGGACAGGAAAGATTATCTGGAGGGTTTTAAGTACTTGAAACACCATTGATAGCTTGTGAATACCTAAGGTTACAGGTAATACCTAAGGTTACAGGTAATACCTAAGGTTACAGGTAGTAACATTTACAATTTTGTAAACCGCTACCAACATAAATCTGAGCAGGAATAAGACCGAACCTGAGTCAAATCAACAACAACAACATTAATGATGATTTGTTTTACTTGCCAGAAGAACATAAACGAAGGGGACATCACAAAGACAGTCTCCTGAAGACGAGAATAACATTCTTGATGCATTATGTTAAGTTCTTAAGGTTAAAATTTTTTTACAATTATTATTTTAAATAATTAGCTTGAAACATGATTAATGTGACGTTGTCAGCGTTTATCAACGCAACATGCATAGTCCTTGTTTAATTGGGATGGCCTTTAACAATGTTAGATTCCAGAGCAATGACCATGAACCAAAATATAGAGGAGTTAAAACATGGAGAGAGCATTCATGATGTTCAGAGGGTGGGATTGCAACGGAACAGACGTATCCACGATACACGTATCCGTTTTAATCCAAGCAACAAAATGACCACCGCAACTCACTAAGCGACCATTCAACAAACCAGCCTACTCAACAATCAATCAACTCACCAACCAACCAACCAACCAGCCAACCAACCAGCCAGCCAACCAACCAGCCAGCCAGCCATCCAACCAACCAGCCAACCAACCAACCAACCAACCAGCCATCCAACCAACCTGCCAACCAGCCAACCAACCAACCAACCAACCAACCAGCCATCCAACCAACCAGCCAACCAACCAACCAACCAACCAACCAACCAACCAGCCAACCAACCAACCAACCAACCAGCCAGCCAACCAACCAGCCAGCCAGCCATCCAACCAACCAGCCAACCAACCAACCAACCAACCAGCCAGCCAACCAACCAGCCAGCCAGCCAACCAACCAACCAGCCAGCCAACCAACCAACCAACCAGCCATCCAACCAACCAGCCAACCAACCAGCCAACCAACCAACCAACCAGCCAGCCAGCCAGCCATCCAACCAACCAGCCAACCAACCAGCCAACCAACCAACCAACCAAACAGCCAGCCAGCCAGCCAGCCAGCCAGCCAACCAACCAACCCACCCCTCCACCCTCCACTCCTCCACCCCTCCACCCCTCCACCCCTCCACCCCTCCACCCCTCCACCCCTCCACCCCTCCATTATATTACCAAACCTACGAAATCTCTTTACACCATCTTTTCCACTTCGTCAGCGGGAATTTAATTATTTCATAAATAATTACTGCACATTAATTAGCCACACACTGATTATATTTCCACTGGTATTGTTTATGGGATTATATTTAATTAGCGAGGTAAATATTTACATGTAATTGAGGGGGAGGGTGATAGTGGGGAGGCAGAGGACGGGAGGAAGAGGACGGGAGGAAGAGGACGGGAGGAAGAGGAGGAAGAAGATTAAGATGATGATGATGGTGATGGTAGTAGTGAAGGTGATGAAAAAGAAGAGGAAGAAGAAGAAGAAGAAGAAGAAGAAGAAGAAGAAGAAGAAGAAGAAGAAGAAGAAAAAGAAGAAGAAGAAGATGATGATAACGAGAAAGAAGATAAAGAAAAGGAAGAGTGAGAAGAAAAAGAAGATAAAGAAGAATGAATGAAAAAGCAGGAAGAGGAGAATGAGAAGAAGGAAAGGAAAACGGAAATGCGGAAGACCAAAAGAGAAGGAGGGGGAGGAAGAAGAGAACAATGAAGGGGAGAGGAAGATGCAGGGAAAGAAGAAAAAGTACATAAAGAAGAAGGAAACAAAAAGACAGGAAGATGATGAAGAGAAGAAAAAGAAAAAAGGACAAGGAAGAAGACAACGACAAAGACGAAGAAGACGTGGAAAAGAAGACAATAACAACAACAGCAACAACAACAACAACGCTCAGAGAAAAGTGAGGAAAGGAAATGGTAAAGATTCTGTTTGGATTTAAGTGTGGGCAAGTTGTTATTAAGATCTGTCAATAATTGGCTGTTTCCTCAAGAAGACTATGACCTGCCTGTCTTTCGAAAAAAACCGATATATTGAACAGAGAGTGATACGTCGCTAAGATATTGATGGAAACTTTGGCAAACTCCAATATTACCTTTATTTCGACCTGATGTAATTGATTATAAAAGGGAAAACGAAATATAATAGACTATATAAATTATTATTATTATTATTATTCTTGTTGTTGTTGTTGTTGTTGTTGTAGTTCTTCTCATCATCATCATCATCATTCTCTTTCTGTGTAAAGCATATCTCAACACACAGGTACGCATAATATGTAAGTATATATATATATATATATATATATATATATATATATATATATATAAGGGTATAAATTTCGGGAATAAATGATGGATTTTTTCCCTTATGAGGTTTTTTCACGCTAGCTACTTCATAAATTCTTGTAAAAGAATTCGTCCTATTATTGAATTTATATATATATATATACATATATATATACACAAACATATAGACATACATACATATGTCTGTATATATGTTTGCATGTATATGTATGTATATATATATATATATATATATATATACATACATACATACATACATACAAATATATATATATATATATATATATATGCTTCCATGTTTATATGTATATATATATATATATATATATATATATATATATATATATATATATATATATATATATATATATATATATACATATATATATTTATATGTATGTATGTATGTATGTATGCAAGTATGTATGTATGTATCTACCTAACTATCTATATATTGAACATTTGAAATCGAATTTGCGTTTTTCCAATCGTAGTCTTCGTAAACATCATTCCACCAATATATCAATCAATTTTCAGCCAATCGATTCGATGAATAAATATTGGCGCTTCACCAGGTAATTTCACAAATATTTTAAATACCGAAAACAATTTCCAACACTGAGGTAAAGGGTTTTGAGTGCTACACACACATACAAAAAAAAGAAAAAAAGAAAGAAAGTGCTTTAATTCGAGTTAACGACAGAACTCCTGTGTAGTCAATCGTTCTGCTAGAAATATTAATCAAATCACCTGGAAATTACGAACTTTTCTCTCTTTTATTATACTTTATATTACAACAAGTGAACCTTAACGTCTATTGTTATAGTTCTCTATGAAATTCTTTCTGTATTTCTGAAACTATCAATGACAAGGGATTATTTAGTCTGGCGGTTCAAATTTCAGATGCTGTATATTTAGTTGAGAAACCGACTCTTCGAGTTCTTTGCCTCTCATTTTTTTTTGCTGATACACATTCACATACACATAACACATTTACATACCTACATACATACACGCATACATACAATAATGCACATACACGCATACATACATAGATTCATATGTACGCACATACACACCTCCACCCCCACACATATGTATATATCTCTGTATATTCACGTATGTGTGTGTGTGTGTAACAGACTGTATTTACATGGAAGCTTGCATATAGACATAAATGAATAACGTAATCAAGTCTTATCTTTACAGCTGTTTCAGATAAACAGTTACTTGTGCGATAACCATGCATATTATGTAATAAAGTCCAACAATACTAGGTGATTTTGAGGGATCTCTGATGCGCAATAATGTTATCCTCATCAGAAGTTCCTGGCAAATAAGATAGTATAGAGCATGGTTTATGAATATATAAGTTTATTGGGAGACTGGAAAAGAGGGGTTGAGTGGGGATTAAAGTGAGGAGCATTGGATGAAAAGTGGGATGCGGGGTGTCGGGGAGAGGTTGCTGAGGGAAATTTAGTATGACATTAAATGAGGGAAGTAGGCTACATGGGAGGAAGGCCAGTGTCTGGTGATGAAGAGATTAACAATGAGAGTTAAAGGTGTGTTGTGGGTGGTTGACACAGGAACGCCAGTCACGTGATGGTTAAGTTAGTGCTAGAATATAAATAGAAGGAATACCAGAGTGTTAACTAGAATGAAATAGAATCAGATTTATTGCAATTTGAGGCATGGCAAAGGTATTTCAGAGGCATCTCGAACAATTTCAAGATCGAAGAAGTGGATGAAATGGTAAGGCACCAAACTAGATAGTGTTTACATTAAATTTTTCCCCCTGGTGGCCAATGGCGGAATCATTAGAGAAGTTAAAAGAAATGCTTTGCATGATTTGTTTCCGTTGTGTTTACCTTCTTGGGGAAAAACACCAGTAAAACACCAGTGCTGGTGATGTGGACTGACCGTTTCTCCTAAAACTGTTGGCTTTGAATCTAAATCAGAAATTATTCTTAAATTCCTCCTGAGCAAAGAATTACCAAAACGCTAGAGTTTTAAATTGTCTTATGGCTCTTTATATTCTGAGTTCAAATTCTGCTTACATCATCTTTTCTTGTCATCCTTTCGGAGTCGATAAAATAAAGTAACAGCCAAGTACAGAGATCGTTCGCATCGATTAATCCATTTTCCTAAAGTTGCTGGCTTCATGTTTATATTAATATTCATTAAGTCTCACCATCTTAGTTCTGATTTCAAAGTCCACCCGACTCGGCTTCAACCGTCATCTTCTACGTTTATTAACACACCTTTACGCACTGGGGCCGATATATTTTACTGTATTCTACTTCAACAATTGGCAAGGGACCCCAGGAATTGTTATTTAAATTTTGAAAGACAATCATTGCTATCTTAATTAATTACAAGAATTTTAGCAGCATAAGTTAATTAGGAGGTTGGTTTCAAATATTGACTATAAACCAATGCTGGAGAATGTAAACGTGAGTGAGAATATAATCGAATTATTGTTGAATGGAAATACATTGTAATATATTTTAATGAGAGAATAACGTGTGAAGATGTAACAATTAATTTCGAGGTTCTGTTCTGTGAGGATAAATTGGGGGAGATGAATGAGTATATTGGTGTTGTAGGTGTGTTTTATACGAGTCAGGTTTGGTAGGAGTGAAAATATATCAGGCTTAGTTGAACAGAGATAAGTGACATTAAATGTAATGTTTTAGGAGGGAGAGAGAGAGATGGGGAGAGAGAGGAGGAGGAAGGAAGGAAAATGGAAGAGAGAAAGAGAAAGAAGAGAAGGAAATGAAAGAGAAATGAAGGAGAGAGAAATGAAATAAAATGAGTGCGTCAGAGAGAAAGAGAGAGAGAGAGAGAGAGAGAGAGAGAGAGAGGAAGGCAAGAGAGGAGAGAGCAGGAGAGAACGCGGTAGCAACCAAAATTTTATACAACAGGAGTCTATGTATGTAAGGATTTAACTATGGAAGGCAATCGAAAACATAATCTATCAGGTTGAATAAAAAGTAAGCAACGTTTTGAACCATGAAGCATTTGTACTGGATTTTTGGAGTGTTTTGAATTTTTTAAAACCTTTTTTTGCAATTGTCTGATAATACAGTCATAGACTTGCCCAAATGCATCAATAAATTAACATTAATATTATTTTTCTCCTTTGTTACAATCATCTGAAATGGAACTGTCAAAGCGCAATATTCGAGCAATTTTGCTACTCGACTTCAAAAAAAGGACGCAAAGCAGCTGAACTGTTCACGATATCAACGAAACGTTTGGTGAGGAAATGACCAGTGAGTGGTCAGCTCGAAAACGGTTTAAGCGATTTGGCAGTGGAAACCTGAGCCTTGAAGATCATGAGCATAGTGGACGCCCATCTGTCATCGATGGCGATCAATTAAAGACCGTCATTGAGAAAGATCCACGTAAAACCACTCGAGAACTGGCAAAAATTAGCCAGAAAACTGCCTGCAACCATTTGCATGCAATCGAAAAATAAAAAAGCTCGACAAATAAGGTACCACAAGATTTAAATGAAAATCAGAAAATGTGCAGATATGAAATTTGCTCGTCGCGTCTTCTCTGTAATCAAACCAAACCATTTCTTGACCGTATTGTAACTTGCGATGAAAAGTGGATTCTGTATAACAATAAAAAATGTTCTTTGCAGTGGTTGGACCAAAATGAAGCACCGAAAACCTTCCCTAGGCCCGAGATTTTCAAAGAGAAGGTTCTGGTGATTGTTTGGTGGTGTACTGTTGGACTCATCCACTATAACTTCTTAAAACATATAAAAACCATTACTGCAGAAACATATTGTCACGAAAGTGCCAAAATGAATGAAAAACTGCCACTCCTCCGTCCCGGGCCGGTCAACAGAAGAGGGCCAATCATTCTTCATGACAATACTCGACCACACATTTCACTAATGACGCTTCAGAAGTCGAGGGAAGTTGGCTACGAAGTTCTTCCCCACCCAACTTATTCCCCAGGCCTTTCTCCTCCCGACTACCACTTTTTCAAGCACCTTGATGGTTTCCTGTGGGATGCGAGAGAAAGAGTTCAAAAATCAAACCGATGCTAAAAGTGCGTTCAAAGAGTTCATCAGCTCCAGAATTCCAGATTTTTATGTTACCGGAATAAACAGACTTGTAACTCGTTGGCAAAAATGTGTTGATTGTAATGGCGCTTACTTTGATGAATAAAATTTCCACATCTATGAAGTTATTCTGTTAAGGTCTATGCAATGAACGCTTGGGACGAAATGAAAAGCATAATGTATTATAGACACAACATATATATATATATACATATATTTATATCATTCGTAAAATAATTGAAAATTCTAAATTATATATGTATGTATGTCTCTTCTATATTTTTAATTATTATAAATCTTCCACTGAGGAGGGAACCGATTTCTGACAAAGATACAAGGCTCCATCTTTGGGATGTCGTTAACACAGACAAATTCACATTTGGAACTAGTATAGTTTTACTGTTCCACTCACAGGTTGCGCTTGTAATGTACGGATTAACCGGTCGATTTCTCTTTCTGAAAATCCCACTTTATCCCGATTCTCCTTTCAGTATTTACTAACAAAACCTTGTGCTCCAATTATTATTGGTACGAATATGAATTCATAGTTTGGATATAGAAGCTGGAGTTTTCGAAGCAGTTTTCCATAGACATCACGTTTTTCTTTGATTTTCAAAGCGATATTTATATCTGCAGGGTAGCTAACGTCTATGATGGTACATACCTTTTCTCTTCTGTCCCAAACAACAATATCCGGCCTGTTACGTTTACACTTGACTGAAGTTTTGATGGGAATATTCCACCATTATTCCTTGAGTTGGTGTTTATGAATGTGTTCCATAACAGAGGGATTTTCTAAGTTTATTTCAGGACAGTCCTTCATGCAGATGGCATTGTAACTTGCTTTAGCAACAGCATCGTACCGCATAGGGAGGTAGTATCATGACGACATTTTAGGACAGCTGCTAATCACGTGCGTGATGTCTTCCACAGAAGCATGACATGGCCTACACATGCAGTTGCACCTTGGGATTACAAGAGCGTCACTGTCTCTGTTGTTCACCAGGTACTTTGTGGAAATCTCCTCTTCCTGGATTGCAAACGCATAGCCTTCAAAGTGTGATGTGATGTAGTGGACTTGTGTCCAAGAGAGGCTGCGCTTTGTGCCAATTCTATTATCTTCTTCAAACTTCGGGACAACATACCCATGCTTAGTCTTCTTTTTTTTGTATGCTGAGTGCTTTCCATCCAGGTCTTCTCTGAGGTGAGAGAGCCCAGCTGTTTTGGGGCTGTAGAGGAGATCATCAGGAAGAGAGTGCTTCTTGAGTAGCTCACTGTCAAGTCGTACAATGTGGCTCACTTCACTTTTCAGCACTGCACTTATATATTTATTTTTGCTGCTGTTGTTCAGCAGGTGCTGCCTGGGTAATACCATACGGCATTAGAAGGCCGTCTGCACTGATCTCAGGCCTCTACCACCTTCATTTCTTCTTAGGTAGAGCTTGTCAACATCACTGTTGTATGTATGCATGTGTGTATGAATATGTGTGTGAGCCTGTGTGTGCGCGCGTCTGTGTTTGTGTATTGTGTGAGTATGTGTGTGGGTGTGGGTGTGAATGCACATACACGTATATATGTGTGCGTGTGTGCGATAGCTCAGTAGGACGGCTATTGTATTTCTTTTACAGCAATTCTGCGTTAAGACCCGGCCATGTGTACTTTACTCTGATATGAAAGGAGGATGTAGTACAAAGTTTTAAGATTTATTCAAGTTTTGACACCGTAGTCGTACCATAGCAGAATAGTATTATGAATAAATCATGATTTGGGCTTACTTTTATATTTAAGATAACTTACATCTTAAAAAAAAAGATCGATTACGATTTATTTCTAAGGTGACAGGAGTACAACGAATAGTTTTCGAAGATTTTCTCTTCTAAGTCTGCACCTTCAGTACCACCTATGGTATATTTTACTGTCTGAAGAATCAAACACGTCAGAAGAAGTACAATTTGAAAAGAAACTATGAATTTATAAATTATCCCAATAATTTTATTGTTTCCAAATTAACCGTAGAATTTCTACGAGTACTACTGGCTAAATATGGTAATAATTGCAAGGTAAGTGTTTAAGAGTAGAAGAAACGCTTTGATAACAGAGTCTGAGAGTAAGTTCCGATTCTGGATTTTATTCATTCCATTTCTCCTGCATTGCTTAAGTTCATAAAGAAACGTATGTCACACGATTTCATTTTTGCCGTTCAAAATTTTCCTATATAAGGAAGCTAGGTAATTTTAAATGTGATCTTTCTGAGGAAATATGTTATATAATTATTTCAAAATTAATATTATTAAATTATAAAGGTAATTTTACATTGAAATGTCCTCAGAAATAAAGAAAGGCATTTAAATATTTCAATTCTAAATAACCCATTAATTATAATTGCTTTTCAAATAATATAATATTCATAATTTTTCTAAAAATGTTTCGCATATTTAATAGATAGATAACTAATTGTCGTGACGTAGAATTTCTATGTTTATTTTTTATTTTTTCGACATCTACTGACGTCATCAAAAGTTAAATACTAAACCGACTTTTCTTAGAATATTATATTTCTTCCTAACGTTCCTTTTGCATGCATTCGTCTATTAGAGATATTTTCTTAGTTCACTTTCAATTTGACCAATTTTAGATTCTGGTAACATATATTTTCGGATTTATTAATTTCACCGATATTTTCTATATAATCTAAATACCCTGACACAAAAAGATGATTGTCATTGTGTAATCAATAATCATCAATTAAAGATGTGATTTTCTCCATTCTAAATTTTATTTATTTATCTATCTGTCTGTCTGCCTATCTGTATTTATGTATATGTATACACACACACACACACACACACACACATACACACACACACACACGCACACACACACACACACAAACACACACACACACACACACACACACACACACACACACACACACACACACACACACACACACACACACACACATATATATATATATATATATATATACACACACATACATACATACATACATACATATAACAGATTTATATACAGTTTTATTCAGCAGTTAATTCTTTTCATTTCTGCACCTACACATATTTCTACAGCAACTAATGTACACTGCGAAATTTGCATCCTAATGTGCACTTATTGTTAATTGCCACGTCTTCAGGGTGGAGTCAACCGCATTGTTCAGATAGAATCTAAATTAAATACAAGTCCAGCCGAAATGCACGCGGTGCTGCCATTGTTCCAAAAATAGCCTAGATCCTGACCCTTGTAAGTCTGCTGGTTAAAAACAAAATGACTCGCTGCCCAAGGAACTCTAGTATTCTACAGACATAGACCATCCGTAAATGGCGAGTGGCAGTATCAATGCTTAATATCAGGTTACCTTAAGTATGTCTTTTACTGTTATTATCATCCATCTCATTAGTATTGCTGCTTGTACTACTCTTATTATTATTGTTAATGTTATTAGAAATGAGCTATAAGTCTATTATTTAATTTGCTAATTTATAATTAAATGCAATTTATTTGAATCTAAGGATATCGTTAATTTATTCCCGAAGTGTTCTATAATCCTTAGAATAAGGTTAATTTATGTAGGAGTTTATATTTAATAACCCATTCAACTTGCTATGGTTTACTTGATTTCAATTCTAATTTTAATATTATATATTGTGCACTTATTGAAATCTATGAAACTTATGTTTATCTTGAAGAATACAACGTATGCACTCTCGCGTCTATAGTTTATTAATTTGAATTTTGATGTAAGAATTTGGTAAATTTCTTCCATACACAATTTACACCGTTTGCTTCCTCTACTATATGGTTTGGCTCTACTAATTACTTCCCAGGTAATTTTATATTCTTTATTATTATCTTTTAAGGACAAAATTAGTTTAATTAAACTAGTGGTATTCCTCTTTTTGCAGTCTTTAAATGAGTTATCGTGAATGGCAATTCTTTTTATATATGTTTCGCAAGCACCGATATAATAATATACCTGACCTTCTGAGATTACTTTGACCTGTATACAGTTTCTTTAATTTTGCAGTTACATTCAAGGGGACAATCTATTTATTGTGCAATCACATTTTTAAAAAAAATTATAACTCTAGTTTTTATAGCTTGTTTTCCTTCCTGATCATTTCTGTTCTTCTTTCTTCCCCTTTTATCTTCTAATTTACATTCCGCTTCTTGATCTTCAATTTTAGGTTATTATTCACAGCGTCTCTGTTGTTGTTGTTGTTGTTGTTGTTGTTCTTCTTCTTCTTCTTCTTCTTCTTCTTCTTCTTCTTCTTCTTCTTCTTCTTCTTCTTCTTCTTCTTCTTCTTCTTCATTTCGCTGTTTCCATGCCGTAGGTTACTATTTTCACTATGGATATTTGCTCTTGTTATGCTGCTCTTTTTAGCATTTTTGTTTCCCTGTTCATATGCTTGGATGGTATTTACAGCAGTTATTTCCCTTGGTTCATTTTCCTTTTTATCTTTATTTACGTTTCATTACTATTAGGTAATATATTTATGTTATAGTTAATCTGCTTATCCTAGAAATAATTTAATCTTTTCATATTTTGCGTTGCTATTATTTGTGCCATGTTCTTTGGATTCGAAAAAGCAATTCTTACTAGATCCGAGTTGAAGATTTTATAATACTAGCTACTTATAGGAAAATGTTTATTTACTGCCCAATAAAATAATTTCGGAATGTTCGTGCTAATTTATTTTCTAAATGGAATAATAAACCATTCAGTATTATTATTAGGTGTATTTTTAAAAAAGCTATTCTTATTTATACTAGGGGTGTTCTTCTTACATCTTTTACTTATATATTTATTCCGTTTTATCTAATATTCGTCACCTACTATATTGTTATCATTATTATTATTGTTATAATAATAATAATGATAATAATAATAATAATAATAATAATAATAATAATAATAATAATAATAATAATAAATATCAAGCATTCAGTGATGAGGGAAAGGATTAGAAGAGAATGTTATCGCAGGGTGAGAGCAATACTAAAGACAGAGCTGAACGCGAGAAACAGGATCGAAGCGATCAATGCTCTAGCCATACCAGTCGTGACTTACAGTTTCAATATCGTTAACTGGTCAATTACTGAAATATGTAATGTTGACAGAAAAATACGAAAACTGTTGACAATGCATAGAATGCACCACCCTAAGGCAGATATAGAACGTCTTTATCTGCCAAGAAAAGAGGGAGGCCGAGGACTTCTACAGCTGGCATTATCAATGAAAGTAGCCACAATTGGCCTAGACACCTATCTGAAAAACTCTGAGGACTGGATGATAAAACTTGTCTTAAAACATGAAAGCAAGAAAGCATCTTACTCAGTAACAAAACAGGCAAAGGAATATCTAAGTGAATTCCAATTGCAACAAATTCAAGAATTAGACGAACTAGAAACACCTGCAGAAAAAGCTAAGCGCTTGAAAACACGTGCTAAAATTGCTGCCTTAGATATTATGACTGAAAAATGGCATGGAAAACCTCTCAATGGCAAATACCCAAAGAGAGCGAATAATGCAGATATTGACAAAGCCCTTACCCATCAATGGCTAATGGCCTCTGGCTTGAAATCAGAAACAGAGGGGTTTATCATAGCAGCCCAAGATCAATGTCTACCTACAAAGAACTTCCAGGCCAACATATTAAAGAACGGCAGCTCCCCATTATGTCGTATATGCCAACAACAAAATGAGACCATCGATCATGTTGTCTCCATGTGCAGTCTGCTTGCGCCTACAGAGTATCTCAACAGGCATGATAGAGCTGCACAATATATTCACTGGGTAATATGCAAATACCTGGACTTGCCCCATGATAAAAACTGGTGGGAACACAAACCACCCCCAGTACTTGAAAATGGAACTTCACCATTCAAACTGACAGAAAGATAGACGCAAATAGGCCAGACATCATACTGAAAGACTTCAGACAAAAATCATGCCTCCTCATTGATATGACTGTCCCAATCAATATAAACGTATCTGTCAAGACCTACCAAAAACTGAGCAAATATAAAGATCTTGAAATAGAAATTAGCAAAATGTGGAATCTGAAGACGAAAACAATACCTATTGTCATAGGTGCCCTGGGAATGACAGCGAAACGGGCTGATTACTCAGATACCAGGAAACCCCAAAATGGCTGAAGTTCAAAAGATAGTGCTCATGGGAACTGCCCATATCCTACGTAAAATACTGTCTATGTGATCTCAAATTTTAAAGCAAACACATAATTTTCTTATGGTTTCTTAAACATTCACTAGAACAAAACTGTACAAATCCAAATATATGGTACCCTAGGCATAACACCTACATGAACTTGTAACTTGTTGTCTCTTGAGGTCTCTGGGTGAGACTTGGATCCAACTTGTACAAATGCAAAACAAAAGTCAAACATAAAATAATAATAATAATAATAACAACAATAATAATAATAGGAAGCCGGACATAGTCTTCATTAAGAAAGAAAAGAAACTATGCTAGATCATAGATCCAGCATGCCCAGCTGAAAACAAGGTATGCGATAAGGAAGAAAGAAAAGTCGATAGATATGACAGGTTAGCTTGGGAAGCTAAGCAGTTGTGGTCGATGAGAAAGGTAGCAGTAGTACCAATAATTGTCGGAACCCTGGGAACAGTGAGCAAAAATCTCGAGAAGTACGTGGTACAAATGGGGGATTCAATAAGGGTGGAGCACTTGCAGAAAATAGCACTGCTTGGAACCGCTTGAATACTCCGGAAGGTGCTCGAAAAATAAGAGGTGTTACCTTAGTTCACTGGTTGTGAACAGCTGACACTGTAGTACATCTCCAGCGTTAGAAGCAGTGCAAAGGCAACAACAACAACAACAACAATAACAACACTAATAATAATAATAATAATGATGATGATAATAATAAT
Organism: Octopus bimaculoides; assembly: GCF_046866305.1. Classification (NCBI taxonomy): domain Eukaryota; kingdom Metazoa; phylum Mollusca; class Cephalopoda; order Octopoda; family Octopodidae; genus Octopus; species Octopus bimaculoides. Next base: position 158,726 of record NC_142931.1, read on the forward strand.
AAAACTGTTACGAAAGGTTTGCTGCCTTGGCACGGCCAGAAGAATCAGGAAAGTATTAGAAAGCTGAAAAGAACGAATAACATGGCACCGTAGGCTGCTGGTAGTAAACCCGTTACGAATGCAAGACTCCAGGAGCTCCAACAAAACCTGTTATAAAAGATAAAATAATAATAATAATAATAATTTTTTACTTTTAATCCGCATGTTTATTACAATCACTCGTCGATACACACCCAGCGTCCTAGGGTGAGTGAAGGATAAGAGATGCTACAGTATGACTGAAAGCTTGGGGAGGGGACAGTAGCAGGGGACAGTAGCGAAATATCTTCATTTATTACAACACAGGCATTTTAATTGATAGGGTTTTGCTAAGGATGTGGGCAGTACTTGTCAGCACAATCTTTTGGATTTCTCTGAGACATGGTTCTCCTGAGATCTTTTCTAGATGTTTCCGACATCCCTTTTTATCATACCTAGGGCACCCACAATAACAGGAACAGTTCTCGCTTTAAGATGCCACATCTTTTGGATTTCAATTTCTATGTTCTTATATTTACTTAATTTGTGAAATTCCTTTACAGATATATATTTATCAGTGGGAACACTTACATCTATTAGTCTACAAGTATTTTCTTCTCCATCTTTAATGATTATGTCTGGTCGATTAGCCTGGATCGTTCTGTTAGTGTTGACTGGAAAATCTCAGAGGATAGTGAAATTTTTACCTTCAACGACTGGCTCAGGATGATGTTTATACCAGTAAGCAGGAGTGCTGATTTTGTAGTGTTAACATATTTTCCAATGTAAATACTGTCCTACCTTATTGTGGCGATTTTTGTATTCGTTTGGTGTCAGCACAGGATATCCTGAGATGAAATGGTCTATTTTTGTTGTTATTATTGCATTTCGTAATAGTTTGGCTTCCATTCCTATTATTATTTCTTTTATAGAACTTTTTAGCAGAATTTTTATTAATCGTAATTCCTTTTATTTTCTTCGGTTCTGTTATATGAATGTTTTTGGTATTTTTCGCTTTACGAAACATCAATTTATTTTTCCTATCTTTATCTCTACTACTATTATAATTGTATACCTTATTATTACCTTCGGTGTTAAAGTTATTTCCTTTATTAACCTCGCCAGGTTCCATGTTTCTTTTTGTTAAATTTCAACTCTCCTTTATATCCTGCCTTACTAAATGCCAAGTTATAATAGTCTTCGTTCTGTTTAAATACTTCTTCGTCCGTCGATAGGTTTGAAATACGTGATGAAGCATTTTCTACTATTTTCGCTGTTATGTTGCTAGAAAGATTGCTGTTTCTATTTATGTATTCTAAGCTAGTGGTCGGTTTATGGTATGGTTTGTATTTACTTTCACCGAGATCTAAATTGATATCGAGGAAGTTAGCAGAATTATGTTCATTTTCAATAGATATTAATAGTCTTATAGCTCTAAAGAATTTGAATAATCTTTTCTTACACTGCTCGATTTGGCTATTAGAGTGGTTATCCAGGATGAAAAGTGCATCATCCCTGTATAGACCACCTCCAAGCTCAGGAAATTTCCTACATATTTTGTAAACAAGGAAATTTCCTGAGCTTGGAGGTGGTCTATACAGGGATGATGCACTTTTCACCCACCAGATCGGTGACATGTATCGAGTCCGTTGATCCCATTGTTATATCAAAGTAGTCATTAGTATCCTTCCTTACCCAGTACTACTTATTCTCAAATTTTATAATTGACTTTCTTGCCGCTAAAATTACGTTTATTTCTTCCCTGGATAGTGCAGAGTTTTTCCTAGCAAATAAAAGAGCTTTATTAAGAAAAATGGGGTTTATAGAAGAGTAGTAGCTATTTATGTCGATTTGTGTAAATCTTTTTGCATGTTTACTCTCTATTTTATCAAACCAGTTGATTACTTCATATAAGCTAGACCAAAGTGTTAGTTTAATTATATTTCCAAGAGAGGATATATACTTATACATAATTACCTTACTTATCTTACCTAAAACTGTTTTTGATGGGCATATAAAAGCCTTATACTAGGGTTATTTCTGAAATTAGGTTTGTGGTCTTTAATGTTAATTCTAGGCATTCTGGGTTTATAAGGTTCGTTTTGTCTGCTACACTTAGAACCAACTTCGAGTCGGATCTTCGGTTTAAATTGCATTTTGTACTTACATATCTACAGTAAACTTACAAACACTTGATAATTTCATTGTTACTTATCTCCATGAGAACTCTATGCTATTGTACCTAGCCATTTCTAGCGACCTACTTGTTGATGTGCCTAGATTCAATTGAATTCTAAAACTAATTCACATATATATGTATATATATATATATATATATATATATATATATATATATATATATATATATATATATATACATACATACATACATACACATATATATATATATATATATATATATATATATATATATATATATATATATATATATATATATATACATATATATATATATATATATATATATATATATATATATATATATATATATATATATACATATATATATATATATATATATATATATATGTATATATATATATATATATATATATATATATATATATATATATATATATATATATAAAGAGAAAATGTGTGTGAGAGAGAGAGGGAGAGAGAGAGAAAGAGAAAGAGAGGGAGATAGTTAAGCAATGAGATAGGTGTGAAGGCACGGGAGTGAGTAGGTGAATAAATAATCTCATACAATAAGAAAAATAAGAGATCCTTTGAGTAAAAGAAGAAAAATAAACATTAGTCTTTATGAAATGTAACATAGATTTGTCCGGGCAGCTTCCAGAAAACGTGTACAAGGAGTATAGAGAAAGGTTTGTGGTGGTGGTGGTGGTGGTGGCTGGAAAGAAAAGCAGTGAATATATAAAATGATTTTCAATGGCGAAAGTATTATATATCAGTTTCGATGAGTATTCTTGTAGAACGGAAATTGTGTGAGGTGTTGCCGATATCGGGCGTCGTCTATGGTCGAGGTTAAACAATCAATAGATAAATCTAGAAACTATGACAACCTGCGAGATTAGAAAGACTGGCCAACAACTATTAACAATTATGATAAAACTAAATACAATCTAAAGCACGGTTTGGAAGAAAGGCTCCCCTCTCTTTATGTTATTTTGCTCTCTCCTTATATATTCTCTATCTGCTTCTGTTCCTGTCTCCTCCGCCTCCTCCTCTCCCTCCCTCCTCCTCCTCCTCTGTCTGTGTATTTATATTTTTATATGCATACATATGAATGTATATATGTATCGTTATTATAGTTGTTGTCCCGCCGGGCGAAATACTCAGCAGTATTTCGTCTGCTGCTATGTTCAAATTCTGAGTTCAAATTCAGCCGAGGTCGACTTTGCCTTTCATCCGTTCGGGGTCGATAAATTAAGTACCAGTTGAGATCTGGGGTCGATGTGGTCGGCTGTTCCCCTCCCTAGAAAATCCAGGCCTTGTGCCTATTGTAGAAAGGATTATTATAGTTGTTATGATGATCATGATCATCATCATCATTGTTATTATGCTTGGCTTTAGTTTATACAAGCAGAACTCAAGTCTTAATTAGACACAACAAGGGACAACAGAATTTTCCAGTTAAAGATGAAAACAGGTGAGGTGCCATGGAACAGAAAAACTGATGTCTGTGTTAAAAAAAATATTTACAAAATTTATGATAAAACTGAATAAGATTGCATTTATAAGGAGAGGAATTTACATAAAATCTGTGAGGCATCCATAAGTACCCTTCAATATGATCTTTTGGAATTCATTTATTTTCAGGTTGCCAGGAAATTGGTTTGAATATTTCTTTTGTCTTTTTGATATTACTCCAAGTGTCCCAATAAGAATTGGTAATATTGTTGCTTTTCAGATGCCATATTCTTCTGATTTCTATCTCCAGGTTCTTATATTTACTCAATTTCTCAAATGCTTTCAGAGATGTGTTTTTGCCATATCTATCAAAAAACAAACTCTTTCCAACATGCCTTTCCACAATAATATCTGGTCAGTCAGCCTGTGTTTCCCAATCAGTTTGAACACTGAAATTCTAAAGGATGGTAACTTCAACTTTTTGCATGGGTGACTTGTGGTGATTTGTGTTCCACAGGCTATATGAACGACATATTACCCAGTCAATGTACTGAGCTTGCCCTGTCGTGTCTTTGCAAGTTATCTGTTTGGTAGTCAACTGCATCTGAAGATTATGTTGTCGGTTGTCTCAGGATGTTCTTTGCATACGCGGCACGTGAGGCTGCTTTCATGCTTCAGAACATTAAACAAGCAATTCCTACATGGAAGCTACTGAGCCTCAGCAGCAAATAACATACCTTCCAGTTTTTGACTTGAAACCAAAGCATTATTATTATTATTATTATTATTATTATTATTATTATTATTATTATTATTATTATTATTATTATTATTCAGTAGTTTTATTTTTATAACGTGCTTTCACTTCACTACCGAGTGCAGCTCTGTGCGCCTTGGGTATGTGCTGTGGTTTGCTGTGGTGCTCTTATGTTTACTGTATTGAAAGTGTTTTGCGTAGAATGTGTGCAATACCCAGTAGTGCAATTTTCTGTATGTTATATATATTTGTAAGTCCTGGTGTTTTTGTTATGTATTTGTCTGAATATTTTTTTATTATACCTAAGGCACCTACTATGATAGGAATTGTTTCTGTTTTTAGATTCCACATTCGAGTTATCTCTATTTCCAGGTCTTTGTATTTTGAAAGTTTTTCCATTTCTTTTAGAGAAACGTTGTCATCTGCTGGTATTGAAACATCAATTAGAAGGCATTTTTTTCCTTCATGATCTTTGACAACTATATCTGGTCTATTGGCCTTAATTTCTCTATCTGTGTGTATTGGCATATCCCAGAGTATGGTTGCTTTCTCGTTTTCTGTGACCTTTTCTGGCGTGTGTTTATACCATCTTTTTTCTGTTGCTATTCCATAATGTTGGCATAGCTTCCAGTGTATATAGGTCCCAGCTCTGTCGTGTCTGTGAATATATTCCTTCTTAGCCAGGACTGGGCAGCCAGAGATAATATGATTTATTGTTTCTTGTCGATCTCCACATATTCTACAGTTACTTGTTATATTTCTTTTCATTATGTGTTTTTGGTAATTTCTGGTGGGGAGGCTTTGGTCTTGTGCAGCAATTAAAAATCCTTCAGTCTCTGCTTTGAGTCCTGAGCTTCTCAGCCATTGCTGGGATTTTTCTCTGTCTATTTCTTTCGCATTTAGTTTAGCCCAGTATTTACCATGTAGGGGCTTTTCTTGCCATCGTTTTATCATGGTCCGTTGCTGTTCTAGTTTTAGTTTGGATTTCATTTGTTTTATAGCTTTTGTTGTTTCTTCTTCTTCTTCTTCGTATTTGTTAGGTAGATTGATTTCTTGTTTGTATTTGTCAGCTTCCTTAAATACTGAAAACAGTTTTTTGTTTTGCTCGTGTTTTGTGGCTATTTGTATTAGTTTCCCTTGCTTCTGGAGTAGGTATTTTTGCAGTCCTATGGTGGTTATTTTATAATAGTTTTCTAGCTGTATAAGACCCCTGCCACCTTCTGTGCGTTGTATATATAGCCTTTCTATGTCAGATTTTGGGTGGTGCATCCTATATCCTGTCATTATTTTTCTTGTTTTCCTGTCTATTTTACATAGTTCGTTTAGTGTCCAGTTAAGGATGTTGTAGCTGTAGCTTATAACTGGGACAGCTAAAGTGTTGATACCCATTATCTTGTTTTTAGCATTGAGCTCTGTTTTTAGTATTGATCTAACTCGTCTATAGTACTCTTTCTTTATTTTTTCTTTCATTTGTGTATGTTGTATCCTATCTAGTTCATTGACTCCTAAATACTTATATGGTTGGCTTTCGTCTAGTTCTCTTATTTCATTGGCTTTATCTAGTGTTATATTGCTACTTTTAACTAATTTTCCTCTTTTCAGGGTTGCTTTGGCACATTTTTCTAATCCGAATTTCATTTCTATTTCCTTGGTAAAGCCGTGTACTGTCTGTAGTAGTGTTTCTAGCTCTTTGTCGTTTTTTGCATATAATTTTAGGTCATCCATATATAGAAGGTGGCTGACTGTTTTTCCATAGCATTTGTAACCGCATCCAGTTCTATTTAGCAATTCTGTTAAAGGTGTGAGTGCCATTATTATTATTATTATTATTATTATTATTATTATTATTATTATTATTATTATTATTATTATTATTATTATTATTATTATTATCATTATTATTATTATTATTATTGCCTTTGCACAGCTTCTAACGCTGGAGATGTACTACGGTGTCAGCTGTTCACTACCAGTGAACTAAGGTAACACCTCTTATTTTTCAAGCACCTTTCGGAGTATTCGAGCGGTCCCAAGCAGTGCTGTTTTCAGCAAGTACTCCACCCTTATTGTAGCCCCTATTTGTTCCACGTACTTCTCAAGAATTTTACTCATTGTTCCCAGGGCTCCGACAATTATTGGTACTACTACCACCTTTTTAAGCGACCACAACTGCTTAACCTCCCAAGCTATCCTGTCATGTCTATCGACTTTTCTTCGTTATCGCATACCTTGTTGTCGGCTGGGCGTGCTATATCTATGATCCAGCATCGTTTGCTTTCTTTCTCAATTAACACTGTGCCTGGTTTCCTATTCTCTATCTCATAGTCACAATGAATCATAAAATGCCATAGGATCTTTGTATTATTATTCTTGATGATGCCTTCAGGTTGATGTTCGTACCACATTTTTGCTCTGTCAAATCCATACTTGTTGCAGAGTGTCCAATGGACAATCCTTGCTATATTGTCGTGGCGTTTCTTATATTCCTTCTGGGCTAGTTACGTACATTGGCTGGTAATATGCCATACGGTTTCACCGTTTCGTCAACAGATTCTGCACTTATCACTTTCTGCTGTGTTGTCTATTCTGTATTGTATGTAGTTTGTTCTTAGTGCTTGGTCTTGGGCAGCACAGATTAGAGCCTCCGTTTCCGGTTTTAAATCAATTTCAGTCATCCACAGCCATCTTTTTTCTCTGTCTGTCTTATCTTCAACATCCCTATGAAATTGACCATGCATTCTTTTCTTTACCCACTGAATGGCTGCTGAAACGATTATTATTATTATTATTATTATTATTATTATTATTATTATTATTATTATTATTATTATTATTATTATTATTACCTCTTTATCACAGGTTGCTTGGAACTCCTGTAGTCTTGTATGCGTAGCAGGCTTACTACCGTCAGTCTACGGTACAATGCTATCAATTCTTTTCAGTTATCTAATACTTTCCTGATTATTCTGGCTATACCAAGGAGGCAAACTTTTTGCAACAGTTCTACTGGGCACTCTATTCCAATTTCCTTCATATTCCTCTTGATCCCTTCTGATATTGTCCCCAAGAACCCAACAATAATTAGCATCGCCTTCATTTTCCATAGCTGAACTATCTAGTATTTAAACGGGTTGTATCTATCTATTTTTTCGCCTTTCTTTTTGTCTACTTGTGGGTCAAAGGGGCATGTAACATCAACTATATAGGACATGTGGTGCATCTTGTCGACCCCCACCAAATCCGCTCTGTTATGCTCTAGCACCTGATTTGTTTAGAGCGGGGTATCCCAGAGGATTTTGCAAGTCTCCGACTCCACCACTCTCTACGGTTTGTGCTCATAGCACTTCTTGTCACTTCCAAGACGCCACATTTCGTACAGTTTCCAGTGTAGCACTTTCGTTGCCTCATCGTGTCGCCACAACTTGCAGTGGTTTTGGGCAAGTCTAGGGCATTCGTTCGCGATATGGGCAATGGTTTCATCCACTCCATTACGGATGCGGCAAACGCTGCATTAGAGGCAAACGAGTGTGTAAGCATCATCAGAATTAGGTAAGTTGAAATATGGTCCAGACATGTGTCAACCAACCCAATTCTGCTGATACTTCCATACTGCTTCGCGCCGACGCTTTGCTATTTACTTCGGTCGGGCGATCTACCAGTGCAAATCAGTCAACGTTTTAACTGAATTGTATATAAAGCTAAGGCTTTATTCAGTTTGTTCAGAGTTGCCTCTCTTAGGTACGTCTCATTGACTAGAGTCAAAAAACTCGTAGCAACGATGTCTGCGATTCCTAACTGATGGCGACACTGAACGAACCAGTGTTTTCACACCTTTTTACCATAAGAGAGATTCTTTTATCCACGGTTAATGCAGTGTATTTACCTTTTAGTAGTTGAGATATGTAACAAACATATTTCAGCTTACCTAATTCTGCTTATATATATATATATATATATATATATATATATATATATATATATATATATATATATATATATATATTTGTTGCGTGTTTATGTTTGAATGCATTTATGTGTGTATCTTGTTGAAGGCTTATTTTCACGTTTTGAAGACAAAATATGTCTTATCATTGTCATTTCAATAAACGAGAAGACAGTTTGCGTTAATTAGATATTGATTGCATAGGCAGATAATTTTAACCTACGTTGACATTAAACTTCTTAGAATATTCTTTAATGATTGAGAGCTGAGAGTAAGAAGCATATATTGATAATGTTTAAGCAATATTTTGTTCTAGCGTTGTATGTTTAGAAACAAACAGAAGTTAAAAATGCCTGCCTATTGGGCTATCTGTATAAACTGCTTTTCTTCTCTTCTGCAAAACACATCTGTTTCTCAAATTTAATATGAAAACACTGCAACA
>NC_142931.1:172500-185000 GCF_046866305.1 Octopus bimaculoides
CTCTGCAAGACAGTCTAACACGTATTCTCCGATACTGGCCGGCGTCACTCTGCTTAGAGTGACCTCTCATTCCACTTGTCACGTGGGAGAGGTGTACCATTATTACTATGATCGAGGCAGCACTTCCAAACTGTGGCGCTTAAATGCCAAGAAAGGCCAACTGCAATGCCGTGTATATTGCCACGGGATCTTCTCTATGATCGTCACTCACACTCTGGCTCAGTGCATCAGTAATGTCTTTTCCACGGCAAACAATCATAAACAGAATGCGTCAATTTTTAGAGGATATATTTTTCATAAGCTCTTTCTTTTAACTTATTTTTTTTAACCTTACTTTTCGGATAAATAATTTCAGACATCAGGTTGAATGAAAAGGCACACTGTAATCATTGTCTTAAAAGCGCAACGTAGTTCTACAGAAATAACTGGCATCCTGAAAGTTGCCCTATCCTTCGTTGTGAAAGTTTGAAAGGAGCTGGAAGATGCTAACGGGGATCCAACATCAGTAGTTAAACGAGAAACGCATGCACGGGGTCCTAATACCATCGGAACACATAACAATGTACAAAAGTCCAAGAAATAATTGTTAGAACCCCGGAAGTCAATCTGAACGAATGACTTCAAGGTTTCAGAATGCACCATCAGAAAAGTTGTGTATCATGACATTCGGTATAAGCCGTATGTGATGCAAAGCGGTCGGTTTGTTTTGAACATCAGACCCAGATTTAACAAAGGAAATATCAGCAGCGGTAGCATATCCGATACACAGACACAAAAATATGTCGGTTCAACCACGCCACCGTTTGAGTAACATCTGAACAACTACTACAAGTCCACTTTTTGAATACCAGGCACTTATATGAATAAGAGCAAACGATATAAACTTTGCTTAACAAAGAGAGAGAGAGAGAGAGAGAGAGAGAGAGAGAGAGAGAGAGAGAGAGCGAGCGAGCAAGAATCTTAAAACACTCAATCTGAGGACATTCAATCCGTGGAGACACAAGAGCAACGACATGTAAGGCTGGAATTTTGACCTTTTTCTTGCGAAGACTGGAGAAACATGAAACAAAGTGCCTTGCTCAAGGACACAACACTCGATTTTATGATTGTGAGCACAACATCGTTAAACACTTGGCAACGCGCCTTCATATGAGATACATACATATATTCATATATATATATATATATATATATATATATATATATATATATATATATATATATATATATATATATATATATATATATATGTATAAATATTAAACTATTTCTATGTAATTTCTTTTCCTACCTCTATTGTGGTAAAGTTTGGTATATACTCAAAAGTATTCAAAAATGTTTATCCTTTTGTTATAATATTCTTCTTAATAATCTTTTTGATAACACTAAATTTTAACTTTATATAATATGGCAATATTGCTTAAAATATTTAACTATAGTACCCTATGATAAAATTCCCTTGTGTTATCATCATTGGTTTACTAGAGTCTTGCCCCTTTAATTGTCAGCTAACATCTTGATTTAAGATTTCCTTTACCAAATCTCATTATATTGCTTCAAATTAATCTTGCTGGTTTTATGACTATCCCACGATGATTTCTGTCGACTCCCTCAGCGCCCTTCCTGACTGACACTGCTCCTAGTTCCTTGGCTTTAGATTTTGATATACAAACATTTGATAAACAAGACTATAAATTAAAACTGACCCCCAAAAACAGTGACAAGCTAGATCTCTAACAAGTCTTTCTTCCTGATACCTTTAGTAGCTTCTAAGCTGAAGTGAAGACAGCATGTTCTTTGTCTAGGGTTTTGGTAAAATTAAACTAATGTGTTCATCTGTTTTAATTTAATTTAATTCTATGTATTTATGCAGCGGAGGATTGCTCTGCATTTAAATTGAGGTAATGGTTGCATTGTTCAATTAAATGGAGTCGCTTGAAACGATCGTACTGCATTCCATCTGGATATCTTTGTTGCTTATTTTGATTTTAATCACCTTATTTTGAAACTGTATGGATAACACCGTACTAAATTCTGGTGCCCCAACCTAAGTACCATATTTATCCGATTCTATCTATCTATCTATCTATCTATCTATCTATCTATCTATCTATCTATCTATCTATCTATCTATCTGTCTGTCTGTCTCTCTCTCTATATATATATTCATATAGACATATGTTCATACAAATATCTATCTGTCTATATACGCACAGATATATATGCATATATACATATACATACATATACATATGCAAACACACACACACACACACACACACAAACATACAAAGACATGCAGACACACACACACAAATATAAGCTTGCGCACACACATGCTAAGTTTACACACACTTAAGTGTATACTAAAAAAAATGAAAAACAACATTGGTCCGTCTGGCTTGATTGACGAACGTTTATTTACCAACAGGCTACAAACTTTAATTGAAGCTGTGATTGGCTCGTTAGCGTCATGTTTAATGTCACATGTCCACCGGGGCTGTTATTCACCAATATACACTCTACACTTTCACCTATAAATAACTGACTTTCTACCAGTTGTTCTTCCCTTCTACATGGCATATTGCTGCTTCTCACCTTTTTTACCATTCTGTCCATTGATTGCTATTAACGTCATTTTCGCTTGGTTACCTCCCTTTCATTTTTACTCTTCTCTCTTCTTTCCGTTCCTCCCTCGCATCTTCTTCCAACGTATTTGGTCATTACAACCCATGAAAAACTTAACTGACATCTGGGAATTCTCCTCACGGCATATAATATAAACTTGTCTGTTAAGCATGAACTTTATTACTGATGGTTATAACTGACCACAGCATCGCTAGTTACCTCCATATCTAACTCCTTTCTGAATATTTTGTCCAATCTTTGTTCTCCACAACAGTGATTCTTTGTTTGGTCTGTCATACATCAAACTGTACCCGAGAACTATTAATAGTTATTTACTGGGAGTTTGAAATGTTTAACGAACATGTCTGTGACACTGGGGCCAGTGAAAATGACACCGAACAACAGCTGTGTGGGGATGGTTGATAACGATATCTCCCCGTCTCTTCATTTAAAATAAAGTGATAATAATAAATGCCATCGTAGTATATTATCATAATATATTTTAAATATTATCACAATATATTTTACATTATTATAAAATATCAAAATAATATTGCTCTGAAATTGGATGTTTGTATTTTATTGAGCACTTTGCTAAACTTGCACGTGGAAACAGTCTTGTATTCGTGAATTATTTGATTTTTTAAACTTTTTATCCATATATATATATATATATATATATATATATATATATATATATGTCTGTGTGTGTGTGTGTGTGTGTGTGTGTGTGTGTGTGTGTTTGTGTGTGTGTGTGTGTGTGTGTGTGTGTGTGTGTGTGTGTGTGTGCATGTGCATGTGCATGTTTATTTGTGAGAGCATACGTATATTTGTGTTCGTACATATTTGTTCGCCATACACATACGCGAGTTTATATGCACAGAAAACACAAGCATATATATAGATATACTACACATACCACATACACAGACGAAGACACACATGCACACATCCATACGTATATATATATATATATATATATATATATATATATATATATATATATATATATATATATATATATATATATACATGTGTGCACATGCTGAAAAATTTACGGAGAGCATTAATTTCATTTTTAATTACAAATAGAATAATTCTTTGTTCGTTGTGTTTGCCTTCCCTGCAGCTCTGAGACTTGGTGCCTCTCAGAATATTCTATGTAATTGGACTTCCATGATGTCGTTCATTTGAAATAATGAAGTGCTGTACAGTTATATGGATACCAGAGTGAGCATTTTAATCAATAGCTGTAAGTTCGTGACCTGCCAGTAGCGTTTTTCTCTTATTTTGAGGGTCAAAGCATAGGATTTCTGCAGCCTTTCAGTTGATTTAACTGGAATTAAATTACCAATCCTGAATATATCCAATTAGTTTAAACTTTCAATGATGTCTGATACATCATCGATTAGTTCTGTCTTAACAGAAAGATAGAGAATTCACAAAACCAAGACCTGTCTACGGTTGTCTCCCTTACTTCCCTAAATAATAAATACTTCAAATTTTAAAACATTTCATCGATTACATTGACCTTTGTTATACTTGATTAGTACTCTATCTCATCGATCCCAAAAAGACGCAAAGTTGAACTTGGCCGGATTTGAGATCAGAACGAAATGAGCCAGAAGAAATACCGCTGAGCATTTTGTTCGACGCGTTAACGAATTTGCCTGTTCGTCGTCTTATTTCCTTGTCCTCTTAATTATTACCTAAATAATGGTTTCAAATTTTGGCACAAGGTCAGCAATTTCCGGCGTGTGGAGTGTGTAGTTAAGTTGATTACATCGACCCCAATGCACAGCTGGTACTTATTTTATCGACCCCGAAGGATGAAAGGCAAAGTTGACCGAGGCGGCATTTGAACCCAGAACGTAACGACAGACGAAATACCGCTAAGCATTTTGTCCGGTGTGCTAACGATTCTGCCAGCTTGCCGTCTGTATAATAACGATAATAATAATAATAATAATAATAATAATAATAATAATAATAATAATAATAATAATAAGATCACAAACCAGATTGGTCGTCGACCGAATCACAAAGGGCCACTTACTCGAAATAGATCTGCTAGCCTTAAGAAGCTACGTCACGAGAGCTCGGAGACGGTGTTGTCTCAAAAAATTTACCCTAAACAGACAGATCCGTCCCCTAGCGTCAACGTCGAAGCGTGTTATGCCTCACTGTTAATAAAACAAAATACAAACCGGATTGGTCATCGACCGGATTATAAAAGACAACTTACTCGGATAATGAACCAGATCCGAGTCGAGAAATCTGCTACTGGTTCAAATCTTCCCGACACACAGGAGCTGGAAGTACCCCACAACCGGAATATTCCAACAGATGGCCATCCATGCTCGTCATCAAATAACCAAAAGAAAAAAGAATGAAAAATGGTCTAGGGAAGATAATAAAGAAGTTCTTACAGCCTTCTACCATGCCATATATTTCCCTACAGATAAATCTAATACTGTACAAACCTACTTAAACTGGAGACAGAAACACCTTGAAGTAAGACCCTACATAGACAGTAACAAACTTGCCAACGTCAGAAGAAGCATTATGAAAAAAATTTACTAACTGAAGTAGAGATTGATTAAATTAAACAAGCAGTAAGGGATAAAAAGAATGAAACTGCAGCTAAAGAAGATACTACAGAGGAAATAATTATAAACCAGCCCAAGGCTGATGAAAATACAGTAATGATTGAAAGAGTTAAGGTAACTGATAGGCAGAGTGAAATACTCTCTGAACCAACCATAAACACTAAGGCAAGTGAAAATCAAATAGATGAAGAAAGTCATACAGAAATCGACGCAACAGAACTACATGATCTAAAAAATCAAATCATGATTGAATGGCTGAAAATTAAAGAAACTAGCACGAATGAACGCGACACTCTCCCCAAAATTCGCAATTCTAACCAAAACCTGAAAATAATTGGTAAAATCCGCCTTGCACTTAAGGATATAATTTCAGCTAATGATGTTGATATTACAGATCTCAACCACCTGTACTATGCATCCGCAAGAATCTCAACGATTCTATGTGGTGAAAAGATTAGAAAAAGACAACACTCCCACAAAAAGCCTTCTTGGCAAGAACGTATTCAACACCAAATTAAGCTGCTTAGATCTGACATAGAATGTTTGAAAAACCTTAAATTTGACAAGAGTATCAAACCTACAAAGACCCAAAAACTAAAGAAAAAATATAATATGAAAACCATAGTTGACATTGATGCCACCATAGAAACCATCAAGCAAAAGGTATGTGCTAAAGCTGCCCGCATAGCAAGGTATGAAAAGCGTGTTAGATTCTTCCGAGATAATAACATGTTAAAAAATAACCCCAAAAATTTCTACAGGAAGATAGGGAAAACACCACTAACAATAAAGTCTGTCCCATCAAAAGAAGAAGTGCAAGAATTTTGGAATAAAATCTGGGCAGAAGATAAAGCACACAATGAAAAGGCCCCTTGGATTGATAGAATATCTACAGACCTAGACTCCTTAGAGGAGCAAAAGTGGGAGGGGGTCAAGGTAGAAGATATAAGATCTGCTCTCAGGAGGTCAAGCAAATGGAAGTCTCCAGGAAAGGATAAAATTCCTAACTTCTGGTTGAATGCCTTCCCAGAAAGCCATGAACTGCTAACAAAACTTTACAACGATGTTTTGCAAAATCCTAGCTTGATGCCTTCTTGGCTAGTTAATGGTTTAACATTCCTGCTTCCAAAAAATGAGGAAACAAACGAACCAAAAAATTATCGCCCCATAACCTGCTTAACAACAATGTATAAGACGCTAACATCTGTCCTAACCGAGTACACCTATAGTTTTTTAATAGAAAGTAGCATATTCCCTAATGAGCAAAACGTGGATCTTATGGTTGTAAAGATCAGCTACTCATCAATAAGATGATCTTAGAAGATTGTCACAAGCGACACAAAAACTTGTCAATAGCCTGGATAGACTATAAAAAGGCCTTTGATAGCCTACCACATAGCTGGATTAGGAAATGTCTGGAAATGTATAAAATAGCTCCTACTCTGCGAAACTTTTTATCTGTAAGTATAAGATCATGGAGAACCACACTGATGTTGAACAATGACAATGAATCTCTAAATGCTGGAGATGTAAGAATTTCATGTGGCATTTTCCAGGGTGACTCACTATCACCACTCCTCTTCTGTCTAGCCCTAATACCGCTCTCAAAATTGCTCAATGATGCACAGTATGGTTATAAAATATTTGATAAAAATATAAATCATCTCATTTACATGGATGATTTAAAGCTCTTTGCAAAAAATGACCAACAGCTCAAAGGCCTACTAGCGATTGTTAAACAATTCAGTGATGACAGGATGCAATTTGGCCTTGATAAATGTGCAAAAGCTACCTTTATCAAAGGAAAAATGACAAATACATCTAATGTGAACCTTGACCAGCAAAATGTCATAAAAGAGTTAGAACCAGCGGAGAGCTACAAATACCTAGGGGTAATTGAAGGGGACAATATCAAGCACTCAGTGATGAGGGAAAGGATCAGAAGAGAATGTTATCGCAGGGTGAGAGCAATACTGAAGACAAAGCTGAACGCGAGAAACAGGATCGAAGCGATCAATGCTCTAGCCATACCAGTCGTGACTTACAGTTTCAATATCGTTAACTGGTCAATTACTGAAATATGTAATGTTGACAGAAAAATACGAAAACTGTTGACAATGCATAGAATGCACCACCCTAAGGCAGATATAGAACGTCTTTATCTGCCAAGAAAAGAGGGAGGCCGAGGACTTCTACAGCTGGCATTATCAATGAAGGTAGCCACAATTGGCCTAGACACCTATCTGAAAAACTCTGAGGACTGGATGCTAAAACTTGTCTTAAAACATGAAAGCAAGAAAGCATCTTACTCAGTAACAAAACAGGCAAAGGAATATCTAAGTGAATTCCAATTGCAACAAATTCAAGAATTAGACGAACTAGAAACACCTGCAGAAAAAGCTAAGCACTTGAAAATCCGTGCTAAAATTGCTGCCTTAGATATTATGACTGAAAAATGGCAAGGAAAACCTCTCAATGGCAAATACCCAAAGAGAGCGAATAATGCAGATATTAACAAAGCCCTTACCCACCAATGGTTAATGGCCTCTGGCTTGAAATCAGAAACAGAGGGGTTTATCATAGCAGCCCAAGATCAATGCCTACCTACAAAGAACTACCAGGCCAACATATTAAAGAACGGCAGCTCCCCATTATGTCGTATATGCCAACAACAAAATGAGACCATCGATCATGTTGTCTCCATGTGCAGTCTGCTTGCGTCTACAGAGCATCTCAACAGGCATGATAGAGCTGCACAATATATTCACTGGGTAATATGCAAAAACCTGGACTTGCCCCATGATAAAAACTGGTGGGAACACAAACCACCCCCAGTACTTGAAAATGATCACATTGCACTCCTCTGGAACTTCACCATTCAAACTGACAGAAAGATAGACGCAAATAGGCCAGACATCATACTGAAAGACTTCAGACAAAAATCATGCCTCCTCATTGATATGACTGTCCCAATTGATATAAATGTATCTGTCAAGACCTACCAAAAACTGAGCAAATATAAAGATCTTGAAATAGAAATTAGCAAAATGTGGAATCTGAAGACGAAAACAATACCTATTGTCATAGGTGCCCTGGGAATGACAGCGAAACGGGCTGATTACTCAGATACCAGGAAACCCCAAAATGGCTGAAGTTCAAAAGATAGTGCTCATGGGAACTGCCCATATCCTACGTAAAATACTGTCTATGTGATCTCAAATTTTAAAGCAAACACATAATTTTCTTATGGTTTCTTAAACATTCACTTGAACAAAACTGTACAAATCCAAATATATGGTACCCTAGGCATAACACCTACATGAACTTGTAACTTGTTGTCTCTTGAGGTCTCTGGGTGAGACTTGGATCCAACTTGTACAAATGCAAAACAAAAGTCAAACATAAAATAATAATAATAATAATAATAATAATAATAATAATAATAATAATAATAATAATAATAATAATAATAATAATGATAATAATAATAATAATAATAATAATAATAATAATAATAATAATAATAATAATAATAATAATAATAATAATAATAATAGTAACAATAATAATAATAATAGAAGCACTACTTCAGATAGTACATGGATTTACTAAAGAAATAAACATGAAATTTGGCTTAGAAAAATGTGCCAAAGCAGCCTTGAAAAGAGGAAAACTAGTTAAGAGTAGCAACATCACACTAGTTAAAGCCAATGAAATAAGAGAATTAGACCAAAGTCAGACATATAAATATTTAAGAATCAATGAACTAGATAGGATACAACACACACATATGAAGATAAAAAAAGAATACCATAGACGAGTTAGATTAATACTGAAATCAGAGCTCAATGTAAAAAACAAGATAGTAGGTGTCAACACTTTAGCCGTCCCAGTTATAAATTACAGCTACAATATTCTTAATTGGACTCTAAATGAACTAATCAAAATAGACAGGAAAACAAGAAGAATAATGACAGGATCTAGGATGCACCACCCAAAATCTGACATAGAAAGGTTATATATACAACGTATCGAAGGTGGTAGACGCTTGATACAGCTCGAAAACTATTACAAAATAACCACCATAGGACTGCAAAAATAGCTACTTCAGAAGCAAGTAAAATTAATACAAATAGCCACAAAACACGAACAAAACAAAAAACTGACAAATACAAAAGAGTCATACCACCTAACAACTATGAAGAAGAAGAAACAACAAAAGCTGTAAAACAACTGAAATCCAAACAAAAACTGGAACGGCAGCGTATCACGGTGAAACGATGGTAAGAAAAGCCCTTCATGGCAAATACTGGGCTAAACTAAACAAAAAAGACATAGATAAAGCAAAATCCCAACAAAGGCTGAGAAGCTCAGGACTCAAAGCAGAGACTGAGGAATTTTTAACTGCAGCCCGAGACCAAAACCTTCCTACCAGAAATTACCCAAAACATGTAATGAAAAGAAAAAAACCCAACTAATTGCAGAATATGTGGAGAAACAATAAACCATATTATCTCTGGCTCCCCAGTCCTGGCTAAGAAGGAATATATTCACAGATACGACAGAGTTGGGGGTCTATATACACTGGAGGCTGTGCCAACTCTATGGAAATAAGAACAGGAAAGAGATGGTATAAACACACGCCAGAAAAGGTTACAGGAAATCAGAAAGCAACGATATGTAATCTCAAATTTTAAAACAAACTCATATTTTTCTTATGTTTTCTTAAACATTCTCTAGAACAATACTATGTACAAAACTAAATATATGACACCCTAGGCATAACACCAGCATGAACTTCTAACTTGTTGTCTCTTGAGGTCTCTGTGTGAGACTTGGAGCCAACTTGTACAAATACAAAGCAAAAGTCATACAAATAATAATAATAATAACAATAATAATAATAATAATAATAATAATAATAATAATAATAATAATAATAATAATAATAATAAACACTTTCAATACAGTAACCATAAGAGCATCACAGCAAACCACAGCACACACCCAAAGCACACAAAGCTGCGCTCGGTAGTGAAGTGAAAGCACGTTATAAAAATGAAACTACTGAACAATAATAATAATAATAATGGTTTCAAATTTTACCGCAAGGACAGTAATTTTGGAGGAGGGGATGGGTTGAATACATCGACCCCAGTGCACAACTGGTACTTATTTTATCGATCCCGAAAGGCCGAAAGGTAAAGTTCGACCCCCGCGGCATTCGAGCTCAGAATATAACGTCGGAAGAAATGCCGCCTTATATCTTCCTAAATGATAAAAACAATATAAATTGTTGATTAACAATTTTCCTCACAACTTATTTTCAGTTAGATTTTTTAAAAATTCTACCTGCATTATTTATGTTAACACTAACTTAGCTAGTCTTTTAATGCGCAGATAGCGTGTCTGCGTTTGTAGCTGAGATTTTTTTTATATAACTCAGATAAAAGCAGAATGGCCTTCATGATTTTCTTTGAGACTAGAAAAGAAACAGTTATCACGAGGCCGGACCCTCCCCTGACACATGCGAAAGAAAGGGCTTTGTTAGAAAGACCCATGAAACAGGAGGTTGCGTTGAATCGGGTGAAGGATTAAAATCACTTTCCTAGAACAGGAACTGAGACAGACAGCTAAATAGAAAGGGGGGGGAGAGAGAGAGAGAGAGAGAAAGAGAGAGAGAGAGAAGGAGAGAAGCGGAAAGACGGAAATAAAAAGACGAAGAGAGCGGGGGAGGTGGAAAGACGGAAATAATGAGAGAGTGAAAGAGGGAGAGAGGGAGAGAGGAAAAGAGGTAGAAAGACGGAAATAAAGAGAGAGAGAGAGAAAGAGAGAGAGAAAGAGAGAGAAGAAAGAAAGAAAGAAAGGCGAGGAAAATGATAGTAGAGGAAGAGAAAAATATGTAAGACACTCACATCTACTTAATGATGGTTGGGGAAATATGTCGCGTTTCTAAGAGAATTGTTAAAACAGTTTAATTCCCATTCCTTTATCTTTAACCAAAAAAAAAAAAGCCTTTTATGTTCTTTAAAGAACCGTTAATTCACAATATTCCATTGAATGATTAAGTACGAATGATTCCTACGTTTGTTCTTTCATCATTAAAGGAAGAAGGCTTTAATCTATTTCGGTATTGATTAAATATGAAATGCACTAATACTAAGTAGGCTGCTCTACTAAGACAGCACTGATACTCTTGTGGTCTAAATAACAACCAAATTATATGTTTGGCAACATTTATACTTTTACAGGCTTCAGTAATTCGACTGCAGCTGTGATGGAGCGCTGTCTTCAAGTGTTTGCTAAATTATATTGATCTCTGTATTTCAATCTGTTATTGTGGAATGGCAAAGTTAACTTTTGACACAAACAGACGATACTTGATTGCGTTTGTAGACATTCATGAATGAAAGAAGGAAACAAATTTGGAATACCTCATTCCGTTAATTACTTCAGCACAAGATCGGAGTTTCTCTCATAATGCCGATGCCTGCGTATGTACCTCTTAAAATCCTAAAGATGTACCGGATTAAAGAGGCCACCACAGAAATATTATTACACGCACTTACGTTAATTTTTTCATCAAACATTTTTAGTTATCTTCATATATATTTTACACAAACTTTTTCCTATCTTGTGTTAAGAATTCTCTTTGAAATACGAATGATACATTTCTTCAGACACCATTCGTTGATATCTATCTATCTATCTATCTATCTATCTATCTATCTATCTATCTATCTATCTATCTATCTATCTATGTGTGTGTGTATGTTTATGTGTGAGTGTGTAAACAGGTGGCCTAGTGGTTAGTATTCGATCAGGTGGCACCTATGCTCTTGGGCAAGTACTTCCTTTCACCTTATTCCAGAGATCGTGGAACATGTACTTTTATTATCGCTCTTGTTGCGTTTGTCCAAATCAGCCCTTATCAAGCAGACATATTACGAGCCGAATTCCAGCCATGACCATCACGTCGTTACGTGTGAGGTGTATACTTTCTTTCATTAAGACGGTAATTTGTAATTGAAGGGTGATTTGTCTGGTATTTGTAGCTGGTCACGTGATCATGCTGCGGTATAAAATTGGTTAAATTAAACTACTTGGCTACCATTTGTTTTTGTGTCACCGCAGCCTTTCAACTCCCTAAAGGCATAATCTCACATAATCACATTACCTTGCCCCTCCCCCCCTCCTGCATCAATATCTGTATTGTACCTACAAAAAAATAAACAACTGAGATAAGTTATTTTCGAAAATAGA
>NC_142931.1:195000-217500 GCF_046866305.1 Octopus bimaculoides
TTCACCTTCGTCCAACTATTCTTCAAAAGATTTCTACTGCTGTTTCCACCCTGATTCTGGATTATTATATGCAATTGTGGAATACTTTCTCTTCTTCTCTCCCGAACTCATCTTCCTGCGCTGTTTTTCTCCCGTCTTATCATCTCTATCAACAATATCAATATTGTCGGCTGCTGCTGAGAAGACATAATACAAGTTTTTTTCTCTCTCCCAGTTTCACCTATCATTCAAACTTAACTGCTGCTGTTTATTCTCTTTGGTTACCTGAACCTTTTTTGTTAAAACATCACCATGCCAACAGTAACAAATCGAAATCTGCAACCCCGAAATTAAAACCGCAGCTTTCTACTAAATGCAGCTGTAGGTGCAAGATGTTGAGAGAGACCCTCCAGAACCGAGTGCAAGAGGACAACAAACTGAAGATCGAACTTTGCTGTGGATACGGACTGCCCCACAGCCGGAGATTGGCAAGAAGTCAAGAAAGGAGAAAACAAACAGTCATTTCTATGAGACTGTACCGCAGTCATATATGGGGCATCGAAAGCAGAATCTGAGGCTCCCCTTGATCGACTACAGCACGACATCGCCCTTGTCAAAAACTTCGTGTCGGCTTCACTTGATAATCCTACTTAAGTTCGGTGATGCATATTGGAAGGTAAGCAACTGCAACTGCAACCCCTGTTAACACCAGACCCATAAAGGTTATTTTTTGCAACCGCTGACCAAGCTTCCAGATTTATCATGACTGCTCAAAAAGTTTTCGGCGACAACCACAGCCTGGGTTTTCGGAAGGAGTATTCTCCGCGAGATAGAATCAAATGGAGAGCGCCCAAGCTGGAGCTACAGAACAGAATCTCCAACGGAGAGAAAGGACTTGTCATCAGAGATGGTCAGATAATGTAAAGGTTTCTATGGAGGAACCCACTGATTATCACAGCTCCAGAAATTTAGTCCCTGCATCAACAACTGAGCCTTCAAGACGCAAAGTTTGGTGCCCTAAACTGATTTCACTTCAAAGTCCCAGCATCACCACGCTCTTCGAGTTTTCTAGACCAACATCTGCTCACGTTTGGCAAAGTTAGATGAATTTCGAGTGCTTGTTATCAAAGTGAAGCCAAATTTTTGCGATCGTTACAGAGAGTTGGCAGCATGCTGATATTCAAGATGCTGAATTTTCAATTGAGAGTTACATGACGTTCCGATGTAACAGAGTCGGTTTTCGTGGAGGTGGCGTTGTGATGTTCATTAAAATAGATCTAAAGCCCTGTCAGCATGAGCTCCCACCAAATGCGCAACCATCAGGCTATTTCAATGCCGCCCTGTGCAAAATTTGACTTGTAAAAGGCAGCTTTCCCATTCTGTCCGTGTATCGCAGCCCACAGGTGGAACCTGAAGATGGCCGACGGCTTCTAAACGCAATAGCTGAAATATCAAAATCTCAAGCAGATTGTCTAATAGCTGGTGACTTCAATGCACCGCTGATTGACTGGGAGACGTATTTCTGCCCAACAGGAGCTCGTTTCTATCAAACCTTGCTGCACACTGCTGAAAATCTATTCCTTATCCAACATATTTCTATACCAACGAAGTTTTGAAATACGTAACAGCCATCAACACTTGACCTTGTCTTCTCAAAGTACCCGACAACTATCTCTGATGTGAAGATCCTACCACCCTTGGGTAAAAGTGATCACATGGTTCTAACATTCAATGTGCATCGTCAATCCCTTCTCCAATACCAGTTCCAGCACCAAGACGAAAGTTCCATGCAATGGACGAGAACGCCCTTGTAGATGCAGCTCAGAATTGTGATTGGGACGAAGTAATGGCAATACTGAGAGTGGAAAAGCGATGGCAAGCGATCAAGAACTCGATTATGAGGGTGACTGAAAGTGCCTCTCCCTCGAAAACAAAGACACAAACCCTGGATATCCAGCAATGTGAAACGAGAATGGAGGTTAAGAGATAGCGCTTGGTACGAATATACGAGATGTAGAACTACAGCTGCTTTCGAAATCTACAGAAATCAAAGAAATAGGGCGGAACGTATGGTCCGACGGGCACGTGGTGTATTCGAACGCAATCTTGCATCACAGGCAAAATCTAACCCCAAAAGATTTTAAGCACAAGTTCAACGAAACAAACGACTGAATAATCGAGTGGTTGCGCTGAGAGATGTCGAAGGAAATATTGTCACAGACTCCACCTCACAAAGTCCACTCTTTGTTGCAATGTTCTCTTCTATTTACCGAAAAGATGATGGGCGTGAGTCACTGATATCAGACAGGCAAATCGAACCGATACCTCCAGTCACAATCTCACCCCATGCAATCTATATTATCCTTTCAAAACTTCATCGAGACAAAAGCGTCGGCCCATATAGTCTCCATCCAGCTGTTCTACGTGTCCTAGCTTGTATCCTGGCGGCTCCTCTGGCATCTCTTTTCAATCTTTCACTTGAGCGAGCAAAGAACTGTACCGGAAGACTGGAGGAAAGCGACCGTATGTCCAATATTTAAAAAGGGCAGTAAAGAAGGCCCCCTTACTTATCGACCGGTCAGTCTGATGTCCATCCTCTGCAAAGTTATGGAGACTATCGGCAAGAAATCTCTCATGAACCATCTCCGACTGGCAGAATGGACTTCTACCCCGAAGATCTTGCTTAACAAATCTTTTCCTTCTTGAAGAGTGGATTACATGGGCCATGGATGAAAAAGACACGGTGGACGTGGTATTTTTGGACTTTTCAAAGGCGTTTGACTCCCGTTAATCACGGACTTTTCTTGCACAAACTTCAAGCATACAAGATTCACCCACTGGTGACTTCGTGGATTTCTTCCTTCCTGAGCCGTCGAACTTTTCGGGTGCAGATAAATGGAAATCTCTCCACGAAGACAAATGCCTGCAGTTACGTTCCCCAGGGGTCGGTGCTGGGGCCAATACTTTTCCTTCTCTATATCAACGACCGGCCAGATTTCCTTGATGGAAAAGTCCTCCTATTTGCAGACGACATCAAACTTGTCTCGCCTAGGAATCAATACGACCTACTCCAATCGTCGCTGAACCGAACTTGGAATTGGGCGGAAGAATGGGATCTGCCCTTGAACGCCTCAAAATGCAGCCATTTGCCAATAGGTTCACCTCCAAACTCTCCCTTGACTATTGGCCTCCAACACCAACATATTTAGATGGTCACCGAAGAAAAGGATCTCGGCATAATAATGATTGATACTATTTTCAAGCCAACACGGCAGGGTATCGAGGCGGCGAACAAAGCCAGAGGGAATCCTTTCCTCATCCACCGGTCCGTTGTCAACTTTTCAATGGATGTCTTTCGACCTTTATATGTTACTCTAGTTCGACCTATCCTCGAATATTGCATCCAGGCCTCAAATCCATATCCCCAGAAAGACTTTCAGCACCTGAAACGGTTTCAGCACTTAGCCA
This sequence comes from Octopus bimaculoides, assembly GCF_046866305.1. Lineage (NCBI taxonomy): Eukaryota > Metazoa > Mollusca > Cephalopoda > Octopoda > Octopodidae > Octopus > Octopus bimaculoides. The sequence continues at coordinate 198,448 of NC_142931.1, forward strand.
CCCAAATGGTCACGTGATTATCAAAGCTTACGGATGAGGAACGTCTCCAACGGGTGGCATTACCTTCACTTGAACGACGGAGGATGCGGAGAGATTTCATCCTGGTTTTCAATATCTTCAACGGGAATGTAAACCTACCATTTGCAGAGTTTTTCACCCCTACGCCGGATAGGGGTCTTCGTGGGCAAGATCGCAAACTCTATGCCCAACACTTTCAAATCAACAGGTGGAAGGCCGCATTCTCCGTTCGTATCGCAGCCCCGTGGAACAAGCTACCACAAGATGTCATTCAACTGCTCACCACTCCCCTGTTCAAAGAGGCTCTGGACAACTGTGGCGACGATGTATAAAACGATGTATATGTATATGACAATAACTGTTTTTGTTTTTTACACGGCTTAAGCACATTGTGCTCTTCTCCTGGCAATAAATTTGATTTGATTTGATATACATACATACATACATACATACATACATACATACATACATATATATATATATATATATATATATACATACATACATACATACATACATACATACATACATACATACATACATACATATATATATATATATATATATATATATATATATATATATATATATATATATATAGATTGGAGCAATATCGAGAATAACCAGCCGAAATTGCAAGGATAATCTGGATCTCGACTGAAGAAAGAAAACTCCGAATGACTTGTCTGTGTTTTCTTTGTATCGTCTGTCTGTATGTTTTGTGTTCTTGTCCCATTCTGTATTATATATATATATATATATATATATATATATATATATATATATATATATATATATATATATATATATATATATATATACAAGTGTTATTAGAGATAAGTTTCCAAATTATGGTTCGCAATGCCATATAGAATCCAAGTAGGTACCGCAGTCGCATGTACTGGTTATTAATGCTGGTTAACCTCCGTGAGTGTATGAAAAGCTCCAGTTAGTTTCATCTACTAACCTCAGGCCCTCTTTACATCGGTAAATCCATGTCTCTATAGAGACTGCATTTTTCCGGTCGAGAAAATAATGAATTTATAATGAAGGAGAATAGAGTTTTATATTCAGTTTTATTCAGCCGTTAATTACTTCTTTTCATTTCTGCACCTACACATGTTTCTGTAGCAATTAACTAATGCATACTGCAAAATTTGCATCTCTGTACTTATTGTTAGTTGCCACTTCTTCAGGGTGGAATATTATTATTGTTGATAATAATAAGAGTAGTACAAGCAGCAATACTAATGAGATGGATGATAATAACAGTAAAAGACATACTTAAGGTAACCTGATACTAAGCATTGATACTGCCACTCGCCATTTAAGGATGGTCTATGTCTGTAGAATACTAGAGTTCCTTGGGCAGCGAGTCATTTTGTTTTTAACCAGCAGACTTACAAGGGTCAGGATCTAGGCTATTTTTGGAACAATGGCAGCACCGCGTGCATTTCGGCTGGACTTGTGTTTAATTTAGAGATTCACATTAGTCGTTACGTACACACACACACACACACACACACACACACACACACACACTTGGACTCTCCTATCGAAGACGATACATGAGCGTTCAGCATTTTTGCCAAATGACCTGCACGAATCATTTGTTTCTAACGATCAAATGTCTTTGCTGTACATTAAATCTCTCTCTTTCTCTCTCTCCCTCCATCAAATCGATGTTCGAACAGGAGCACAATGTACCACGCGTCAGGTGTCGAAGCGATCGGTGAGTAACGTCTAGGAATTGAAACCATGATCTCGCAATCATGAGTGCAACACCCTAATCACTAGGCCGTGTACCCTCCACATACACACACATCTCCATAAATACGTTCGGTTTGTGTGTAGGTTGAGATAAATCACTCATTTGTTGATATCTAACAATCTCTTTTGACTTATGTAGGCGGTTGATAAATAATATAAACAATTAGACAGCAGAAATGTAATTATCTTTATCTGTCTGATAATAACTGCCTCGACACAAGCAGGGCGGAGGACCAGAAACTCTCTGCTTCCAATCGGAGTTCGGAGTCAAAAGAGAATGTTAACTACATTAGTTCTTTACTGCTTGCAAATGTGAACTTGATCACATTTTCTTACTGGAAGATAATAAAGTCTAATTTTTCATTAAACTTTCGAAACGTTGTTTATATATTTAACATTCCTGTATGATTTAGTTACGTTGTATTTGATCTGGATGAAAGGCAGCCAGTTACTATTGGCTACAAGTGTGTAAGATTAATATCGAATAAAATAAACATTTATTGATTTTAATAATCCTACATTCGAGTATACAAGAATTGATAAAATAGCATGCCAACTCATATTAATATATTGGCGGAAATTTTCATATTCAATTTGGTGTCAATATATTACATCTATGGAATAAACTGGTTTGATAAAATCAGATAAACTTAAAACCGAGCCACACCTGTTGTTCAAGAATGGCAATATTAATCAGGATAAACATAATTAATCAGGATAAACATAATTAATCAGGATAAACATAATTAATCAGGATAAACATAATTATTATCAGCGAGAATTAAGATACATAGATTCACGAATGAATTCTCCGGCACGATTTGGGCTGCTAACATGTGTCTAACGAATTTCTTGCCCGAAACTAAATATAGAAGTTTCATTTATGATTAGAAAGTGGTGATGATAATGATAATGATGATGATGATGAAGAGGAGGAGGAGAAGGAGGAAGAGGAGAAGGAGGAAGAGGAGAAGGAGGAAGAGGAGAAGGAGGAAGAGGAGAAGGATGACCACGATGACAACGACAACAGCAACAGTAATAATCCTTTCTACTAAAAGTACAAGTCCTGAAATTTGGCGGGAAGGGATTAGTCGATTACATCGACCCCAATGTTTCACTGGTACTTAATTTATCGACCCCGAAAGGATGAAAGGCAAAGTCGACCTCGGTAGAATTTGAACTCAGAACGTAGTGACGGTTGAAATACCGTTTAGCATTTGGTCCGGCATGCTAACGATTCTGCCAATACAAAACATACTAAAGAACGAATGGAGAGAAAAATCACTCCATGGCTAAAAGCCTGCAAGGCATTTAGAGAAGTGACTCAAGACATTTAGAGAAGTGACTCAAGACATTTAGAGAAGTGACTCAAGACATTTAGAGAAGTGACTCAAGACATTTAGAGAAGTGACTCAAGACATTTAGAGAAGTGACTCAAGACTGCAAGAAAAGTGACTCAAAAGCTGTGAATTAAAAAACAGAAACGGAAGGAGTGATTTTCGCTGCACAAGACCAATGCCTGACCACAAACAACTATAAAGGCTAAATAAGGAAAACAGGCCCCAACACCAAATGCAGAATGCGCAACCAGCATAATGAGACAGTTGGCGACATCAGTCTCTGGCTGTCCAGAACTCGCCAAATCTGAATATATATAAAGACACAACCGAGTAAGTAGTTATATCCACTGGACAATATGCCAGCACTACAACATAAACACTAACTATAAATGGTATAAGAATGTACCGAACAAAGTATGAGACAATGACCAAGCCACAATCATCTGGGATATGCCTATTCAAATGGACAAAGAAATAAAAGCTAATCAACCAGACATAATAATCAAGGATTGGAAAAAACCAAATACCGGCTTATTGATAGACATTGCAATTCCTTCTGACCAAAGTATTGCTCAAAAAGAAGTGGAGAAATTGTCAAAGTACAGTGACCTCGAAATTGAAGTATTCAAGATGTGGGGCATGAAGGCGAAAACCAATGATAATTCGAGCATTGGGCATCATAAAAAAAAAAAAACATATGACACAAAAACGTAGACGCTATACCCGGAGCTTCAACATTGCACACTGTCCAATAGATAACCCTGCTAGGAACAGGCCACATCCTGTGCAAGACACTATTAACTCAATAAAACAACTCAAGTAAAACAATCCAGAAACACAAGACTCACTCTATATGGCATATATCCACCTCACCCCCAAAATAAATATACAACCCCCTGCAGGTCAGATACTCAACAAATGAACACAACTCGCATTACACACACAACACAACATTAATACAACAAATGACTGCTATGAAACCCCATAGCAGAACAAACTGATGCAATACAATACCAGGAAGAGTTTTCACATTCTCAGAAAGAAGAAAAACAAGAACACACAATGCTGTACACACGCATCCCAGCAACACGGAGGGGGTAACAGGTGATGCAGTAGAAATTTGCCTAATAACTGCTTCAAATTTTGACACAAAGCCAGCAATCTCCAGGGAGCCAGGTAAGCCGGTTATATCGACCCCAGTGCTCGACTGGTACTTATTTTGTCAACCCTGAAATGAAGAAAGACAAAGTCAACACCTCGGCGGCATTTGAACTCAGAACGTAAAGACGGTCGAAATACCGCTAAGCCGGCGCGGTAATGATTCTACCAGCTCTCTGTCTTAATCCACTTCCTGCCCACATTCTTAGAAAAACCCCATCAATTTAAACGTCTGTATTTTATTACATGAAGATATTTCACTACTGCACCTTCCACTTCTTCTTCCCAAGCTTTCAGCCATACTGTAGCATCTTTTATCGTTCACTCACCCCAGGACGCTGGGTGTGTGTCCCCGGAAAGTGATTGTAACAAACATGCAGATTAAATGTAAGGTACTGTTGGGGACGGTTATGAAGCAGATAGAAGAGACGGGCTACAAGTACTTGGGGATATTGGAGATGGATAGGTTGATGGAGAAAGAAATGAGAGAAAAATTTAAGGTGGAGTACTTGCGCAGACTGAGACTGATTCTTAAGTCGAAATTAAACGGACTGAATAAGATTGAAGCTATCAACACTTGGGCGGCTTCACTCCTTAGATATGGAGCAGGGGTAACCGCATGGACAGTAGACGAAGTGAACAGTTTAGACAGAAAGACAAAGAAGTTGCTGACTAGATATGGGATACATGTACAAATACAAAACGAAAGTCAAACATATAATAATAATAATAATAATAATAATAATAATAATAATAATAATAATAATAATAATAATAATAATACGGATGGTGCTCGAAAAATAAGAGGTGTTACCTTAGTTCACTGGTAGTGAACAGCTGGCACCGTAGTACATTTATTGTGCAAGGACAATAAATAATGATAATAATAATAATCTTTTCTACTAAAAGCACAAAGCTTGAAATTTTTGGGGAGGGGTTGAGTGGATCCCACCGTCCCCAGTATTTGATTGGGACTTAACTTATTGACTATGGAAGGATGAAAGGCAAAGTCAACTTCGGCGGTATTTGAACTCAGAACGTAAAGACGGACGAAATACCGCCATGCATTTGCCCGGTGTGCTAATGATTCTGCCTACTCACCACCCAAATAATAATAATAATAATAATAATAATAATAATAATAATAATAATAATAATAATAATAATAATAATAGCTATTTCTTTATTAACCACAAAGGATATACATTAAAAAAACATTCTGGGCTGCACAGGATAAATAGAATGTGGGGTTACATGAAAGTCGTGTAAACAATGAAAAATAATCTAACAACAAAATTCCCATCAGAGAGGGAAACCTCCAGGGGCTGCTCGTGGTAACCCTACAAATTCACGATAATCCTGACCCCCAGAGTAAGGACACTCTCCACCTTGTCTACAGGCGCATGCTTAGACGAGGACCATTCACTCGGGCTATTCTTACAACATTCGCCCACCTTTTAACAAAATTGATGGGGATGGGGGAAAAATTTTCCACTTCACCCTCACTTTCCTTTTCAAGTGAAACTTGGAAAAGTTGAGGCCTTGGTCAAAGAGGAAAGTGTCTGTCTTCAGCCCTTTCAATCTGGTCCACCACATAACCTCTGTTGCTACAGCTATCTAGCAAAGAAAAACACCCTGACCTTCTCAACCAAGGAAGGCGGCAGGACTATCTTCACAATAATGGATTCAACCGATGGCCTGATCCGTCCCACATGCAACAGCAGGTGTTCGAAATAAGGCCACAAGTCAAAAATACTAGGGCACCGGACGAGAGCATGCAGAACGGGTTTCGTCGCTCTGCGCGCATCTCGGGCAAGCCCGGCTGACTGCACTTCTGTACCTGTAGAGTTTATCCCGAACAGGCAGTGCTCCTCGGTAGCACTGAAGGCCAAGGATTTCTAGAAATTATCCATTGACTACGGCCCGAAAGTTCTCCGGAACAAACCAGCCAACTCATTCTCGTCGACACCCAGAGTCTCCCCGAGAACGCCATCGCACTTACCCGCTACAGAACGCCTGAGTGAAACTTACACCGACAGAATTGCCCGGCTGGCAGAGTAGTTGAAATATGAATGTACCAATAAATTGTGATCAGTGTCAGAAGAAGCAAATATGTAAAAGAATGAAACATCAGCGAAATTGAAGTGCAACTGGGTGAAACAAAACTTACGGTGAAAGCAAAATAAATCAAAACATAAACCAAATGAAATGGAATATCAGAGTGTCTTAATAAAGGGAAAAGAAAGGCGTTGAAAGGTTAATTTTCTACATGGACCAGCGATCTTGATGTTGATACAAATATCACTCATCAACGGCTGGCTGCATCTGATGAGAAAACCGATAGTTCTACTCTAATAACCCCTGTCAACGCCTTGTATTTGAGAATAACCTATTCGAATTAGATAAGTCAGTGACTGGAACCTTCTACGTCGTTACAATATTTAATGTTTTAGTGAGGACAGGAAGGCAACAGTAGTGACATTCAAAGGTCCCCATGAGACTGTAGAGATCGATATGGTTAAGTTAATTTCTAACCAATTGTATGTCTACATACGGGGTTGAGAAGGAAGAATCGTGTATAGTGGTTAGGGCGGGGCTGGATAATGGGAGACACCTTATGGTAGATGATAGGAGAGATGGGTGATGTGAGGATGAACTAGCAATCTGTAAGGAGCAGAAGCTGTTGTAGTAGTAGTTCAAAAGGCAGGATGGGGATACGGAATGTCTTGGAGGAATTCCAACCACGTTTCGTGGTTCGCTATCTCAACTTCTCCTTTATAGGATCCAGTGGCTAAAGACATCATCCAGAGGAACCACGTCCGGTTTCGGTCCCTATCCTCTACCGTTTTCGACGTCGTGGGGGGCCCCCTCTTTCGGAGGTGAGTGATAGCAACATCGCCTCAAATGTTGAAGCATTCTGGGACCGTAGGTCTCAATTGAACTTTGTGGGGGTAACCAGTAAATATTCAGAGCTGAAGTATTTCTAGGTTCTGCATGAAACGCTAGTCTCTGAGATTCAGAGCTGAGCAATGAAACCTTGCACTCGTAGTAATTTTTCTCAATAATTCTTTCCATCCTTCACGCAGTCAATTTCAAATACCCCAAATCCCTACGCATTTTACACTTAGCTATACTCTTACTGTAAATAAATAACACTTCCAAAAGTCCCTGGAGCGAATATTCTCTCTTTAAGTGGGAACTGTTTATTTGTCTCTTCTATTCTTACAACTTGATATCAGGAATATAAAATAATCTTCCGTACTTCTCCGCAACCTGAAAATTTTATCCTCATTTCACATTGTATTTTGGCTACGAGCCCTTTGACTAGAGAATTCATACTGTTATCCAACACTCCCAAAATAAAAAGAAATCTTTATAAAGGTTCTTGCTAATAAACCCTTCAAATTTGATACATGCGCTCATCTCTGTACATGCGAGACATCCCACTTGAAGTAACCCGTCAAAATCAGCAATATTAGAAACATGTCTACATAATCACTGATTTCATAATGATTCCTGGCCAGTAAGATAATCAATCCCAATCCTGGCATTTCCTACCCTCTTCTTGTTTCCTAACCTCGCTAAACTCGAAAATATTTCTCTCTGCATTTATCCAAACTTGAAACTGTAGAAACACATGGCAGTGTATCCTACGTCAAAATAAGATAACCTCCAGATGCTGCTGGCTACCAAAGTGTTTCTCTCATGTCCAGCAACTGGAATTATGGGGACAGTCATTAACTGGATTTATTATCATTTTCTAATATATTTCGCGCCAAAACTGTTTCCTTTGGGACAAATTTACTGCTATCCCTAGATACCAATGTTGTTGGTTTGAACACTGTTTGATATGAGAAAAATTACCTACAGAGAATCCCCACCCCATCTGTCGAAGTGTAATCTTCCAGTCACATTGCTCTTTTATAGATCAACCACGCCCATTTCTGGCCCACGTTATATCAACAAGTATATATATTGCAGTGTAGTATTATTTCCTTCTCTATATTAATCACACGGTCATTGTCATTCATAACCACACACACACACACACACACACACACACACACACACACACACACACACGCACACACGCACACACTCGCACGCACACACACACCAGAGCAGACGATACCACCTCTAGCTCTTTGATAATCTTTCAAACGCGAGCGTCATTCACACGCTAGCTAAACATACACGCACTTCTGTCATGAATTGAGACTTTGAAAACATTCTTCAATAAGTCTATAAGACCATTGTCTCACTTAGTGGCACCACGTCCCAGCCAGAACTGATGAAAATGCATGCATTAAGTCATGAATAACAAACCAATTTAAACTCCACAATATTTACTGCTTATATTTATATCATAGCAAAGAGAACAATACAAACAGCCAGGAACTACTTCACCGCGAAACAATTTCTCACGCAATACAGTATTTATGTTCGATCAAAATCAGAGAACTGTTCAAAAGTTTCGATTATTTTAGACAGCATTCACAAAGGACTCATTTGGATGATTCACTCACCAGAAGCTGCATCCACCAGCTGCATCCACCAGCTGCATCCACCAGCTGCATCCACCAGCTGCATCCACCAGCTGCATCCACCAGCTGCATCCACCAGCTGCATTATCGTCTGCCTGCTCTGAAGCTGTATTTACTAATTGTAACATCAGTTGTGACATTGTGCTTTGTCTAATTTACTGTTACTATAATACGTTATTTACATCCTAGAAAGACGAATACTAAAGGCCTTCGTTATTTATTCATCAGCCACGAAACAGACTCTAAATCTTTCGCCAGACCTTTTATCATCAGTCTCTTGCTTTTTCAGCAAATGTTAACCTACAAATGCTCAAGTTGAACGACAGTTGTGATGCATGTGCCTGGTGTACCCTTAGACGGGTAGTCATGATGGGTATATTGGGCACCCTATATTTTACCCCAGTGCCACTTTGATGGCATGCACTGCTCTCTCACTCAATACTAATAATAATAATAATAATAATAATAATAATAATAATAATAATAATAATAATGATGATGATGATGACGATATAAAGATCTTGAAATAGAAATGAGCAAAATGTGGAACCTTAAGACTAAAACGATACCTGTTGTCATAGGAGCCCTGGGAATGATATCAAAAGGGGCTGATTGCTATCTATCTCAGATACTAGGAGACCCCTAAATGGCAGAAATTCAAAAGATAGTGCTCATGAGAACTGCCCATATCCTACGTAAAATACTGTCTATGTGATCTCAAATTTTAAAACAAACACATAATTTTCTTATGGTTTCTTAAACATTCTCTAGAACAACACTATGTCCAGAACCAAATATATGACACCCTAGGCATAACACCTACATGAACTTCTCGCTTGTTGTCTCTTGAGGTCTCTGGGTGAGACTTGGAGCCAACTTGTACAAATGCAAAGCAAAAGTCAAACATAAAATAATAATAATAATAATAATAATAATGATGATGATGATGATGGTCGTTCCCGAAAGCAGCCAAAAATCTCATTCTATTGTCAAGGAAGCTTGCAAATTTGCAAGAGAACTTGGCATTAATCCTGAATTAGATGAAGAACCTGAAACCACTGCCATAAAACAAACAAAACGGATCAAACGGACGGCAAAAAAGAACGGGCAGAAACAAAATTGAGGAGCGATAGAGCTAGAAGTCTCTGCATGGACAGTATTTACTTCGAAGTCGAAATGTTGATGTAGACCAAGCAACAACCCATCAGTGGCTGAGAAGTTCAAGACTGAAAGCAGAGACTCATATTGGCGGCACGAGATCAAAGCTTGCTCACAAAAAACTACCTGGCTAACATTCTTCAAAACGGTTCTGACCCTAAATGCAGATTCAGCGACACATTCGACGAAACAATAGACCATCTCATCTCAGGATGTCCTCTGCTGACACCAAACGAATACAAAAATCGCCACGATGGGGCAGAACAGTATTTACATTGGAAAATATGTTAACACTACAAAATCAGCACTCCTGCTTACTGGTATAAACATCATCCTGAGCCAGTCGTTGAAGGTAAAAATTTCACTATCCCCTGAGATTTTCCAGTCAACACTAACAGAACGATCCAAGCTAATCGACCAGACATAATCATTAAAGATGGAGAAGAAAATACTTGTAGACTAATAGATGTAAGTGTTCCCACTGATAAGAATATATCTGTAAAGAAATTTGACAAACTAAGTAAATATAAGGAACAGGAAATTGAAATCCAAAAGATGTGGCATCTTAAAGCGAGAACTGTTCCTGTTATTGCGGGTGCCCTAGGTATGATAAGAAAGGGATGTCAGAAACATCTAGATAATATCCTTGGTGAGCCATGTCACAGAGAAATCCAAAAGATTGTGCTGACAAGTACTCACCACATCATTAGAAAAACCCTATCCATTTAAATGCCTGTGTTGTATTACATGAAGATATTTCGCTACTGTCCCTGCCACTTCCCCTCCTCAAGCTTTCAGTCATACTGTAACATCTCTTATCCTTCACTTACCCTAGGGCGCTGGGTGTGTCCCCTCGGCAAATGGTTGCAACAAAAATAAAGATTAAAAGTAGATAGCAACAACAACTATTATGATAATAATGATAAAGCAAAGAAGAACTGAAGAATGATCATAAATTGGAAAGCTTCAAGTATGGTGTTGTAGTCGAAGAGGGGGAGCAGCGCATACTTTTGCCAAAAGAGCCGAACTCCTTAAGGTCGAGCAATTGTTTAGGATCGAGCAAAAATGATTTTATCAAGAAATTAATGAGGATGTTGCATGCGAAAGATTAATTTCTGATGCCGGTGAAAGTCGACGGTTTGGGGACCGTAAAATGTCCAGTAAGCAAGGCCAACACAATACCGGAACTGAATGGCCCTGCAATCTGAAGCAGACAGCTTCTTATCCCATGCAAGAAGCTGTCCTCTTTACTGAGGAGAGGAGTATCAGAAATATGAGTAAAACGATGGGCAATTAGAAAGCAGCGGGGCCATGAGGTGTACAGGGATGTTAGTTGAAAAAAATCCAGTAGGTGCCATAAATTGATTGCAAAGCAATTTAATGCATTGATTCACGGGGACAGAAGTAATTCCAGGTTGGTTGAGCAAAGGACGAACAGTGTTGTATCTGAAGGATGTACCAAAAGGAAATGCTGCCGATAATTACAGGTTAATTTCTTGCCTTCCATTGATGTGGAACTTACTGTCGGAAGAATAACAGAAGAAATGTACAGATCCCTTGATGATAATGACATTTGACCAATGAAACGAAAGAAGTTGTAGAAGGAAATACAGAAGTACTCAAAGACCCATTATTGACAAAGGAAATGGCAATGCAAGATTGTAGGCGAAAGGGGACACATTTGGAAATGGCCTGGATTGACAATCGCAATGCTTACGATATGATTCCACATTCGTGGACCATTGAGTACTCAGAATTGTTCGGAATTGCAAGGAATGTAACACGTTTTCTGAAGAGAAGTATGGTGGGGGTGGAGAACTGAGTTTGACATCCTACGGACAAAGCTTGGGCACTCTGGGCATCAAGGAAGGGATTTTCCAAGGAGGTAGCTTATCTCCGTTGCTTTTTGTTCTTTGTATGACTCCTCTGACTTTGGTGATGAGGAAAATGAACCTGGAATATCAGTCCAAGGGAAAAACAAAGAACCAGCCGTCTCTTCTTCATGGATGTTTTGAAGCTGTATGACAAGGATGAAGCACAAGTGAGTTTTTTGGTGAACACGGCCCACTGCATGGAATTCGGACTCAAGAAGTGTAGTATAATGAACCTGAAAAGAAGCAAACTACAGTCCCTGGCAGGGATAGAATTACCTAATAGAGAAGTGATTAAACAAATTAAAAAGGAAGGCTATAACTACTTTGGCATAATAGAGTTCAATGGAATCATGGAGAAGAAAATGACAGAACAGCTGAAGAAAGAGTATTTTCGAAGACTAAGATTGGTGTTGCGCTCAAAATTGACTGGATGGAATAAAATTTAAGCACTAAATACATGGGTGATAACATCACTTATGTATAGAGCTGGAATCATAAACGGGCAAAAGTATGAACTGATGAGCATGGATATGAAGACACAGAAAATATTGAGAGGGCACGGAGAAGTTCATCTTAAGAGCGACACTGATAGGTTGTAATTGTCCTAAAGAAAGGGTAGGAGAGGTTTGATCAGTTATCAGGATTGTATTGTAGCAGAGGGAAACAGTTTAGATAGAAATTGTGATAATTGTGATAAGAAATTTAAAGAGGAAAAAAATACGCAAAAAAAAAAAAGCGAAAGAGAAAGAGAAAATGTCAGTTTGCAAGAGATACGAGCCCAAAGACAGATAATGTCAGTGATAATGGATTCGGAAGAATGACTTGAAGATAGAAACAGAAACATTTAAATTCACTGCAAAGGACAAGAATTGAGGACAAACTATGTGAAGTGCTGAATTGGTAAAACTGAGAACGACAAATGCATAATGATGAGGAGAGAAGTGAAACAATATGACAAATTGTTAGTGAATGATCGAAATTAGCATTACATGACTATAAATGACATGACAATGAGGCAAGAATGATCCATTGGAAGCTCTGTGGAAATTATGGCCCAGGAAGATCATAAACGTGGTATGGCCAAATCGCAGAAAGAGTTATTGAGAATGAGAATTGCAAAGTCCCGTGGGATGCAACGATTCGGTGTTACTATCAGATTAAACAACGGAAATCTGACGTTGCTGTGGTGAACAGAAAAGATAAAAGATACCTGATAATTGAATTGAAAGAGAAAGAAGAAAAAGTGAACAAGTGAACAACTACGACGATTTGAATTGGGAAATATTCAGACTGTGGGCAGTGAAGAATGTGAGCCATGATACCAGTAGTGAGTGGCATGCCTGGAAGTATCAGTACTCAATTACCAACGTAACTCAAAAAGATTGGTACAAATGTAAGGATAGAACACCTACAAAAATCATGATTACTTGGAACTACAAGAGTTCTCCGAAGGGTTCCTGAAGCATAACCAATAAACAAGTGTTACGTTAGTCTGTTGGCTGTAGTCAGCTGACACTTGCCACTAATCCAAGCAAATAAGCTGAGAGCTTTTATGATACAATAATATATTAAGAATAACTTGAAACGAGAAACAGAAACCCTAGTTATAGCCGCTCAGGAACAACCGCTTAGAACAAATGTGGAAAAGCAGAGGCCGACAAAACTCAGTCAGACAACAAATATAGAATCTTCAGGAAAGGAGACGAAAGTATAAATCATCTTTTGGGTGAGTGCAAAACACTGGCACAAATTGAGGATAAGAGCAGACGCGACTGTATAGGCAAGAGAGTGAGTGTATTGGGATGCTAGTCGAGAGTGTGGCTTCAAAAGGGCAGAAAAGTGGTTTGAACACGAACCAGACCCTGTTGTAGAAAATGAGAATTTTCTAAAATATATTGTGAGATCTTCCATGAAAGACTAACCATACCGTTGAAGCTAGAGGACCAAATATGATCAGAGAGGACAAAAGAATCAGTGTAGGATCAGAGATTTTGCGATTTCCTATAATAACAGACTCCATACCAAGGAAATCGAAGTTGAAAAAAAAACGGGAAACGCCCGGACCTAGCCAGAGAGCTGAGGAGAATGTGGGAGATCAAGGCAACAGATTATTCCTGTAGTAATTGGTTCACTTGGCACAAAACCCAAAATTGTCATCTAAAAGACTGAAAGAGACTGGAATTGAAATTCGCATTGTCGACCGGCAGAAAAGTACCATCCTATATTCTGAATCCTGAGGAAAGTTCTTGAGCTTTGAGGAGACTTGTTGTTACCAAACCTCAAAACAAAATACCTGCTAATGAAATTAACATGCACCAGCGCATACACAAGCGGAATAATAATAATGATGATTCAATAGCAACAACAATAGTTAGACGTAAGGTGTACAGTTTTGAAGTCAATACCATCGGTCTAAAAGGTATTTCATGTTATCGACCCCCAGAAGAATGAAAGGCAGTGTGGCCCCTCGGTGGAAACTCAGATCGTAAAGAGACACAACAATTCTCGCAAGGTATTTTCTCATCTTTATACCAGTTGTATATGATAAATTTACTTTTTGATATTTATCAATATTACAGTCCAGCTTCTATTTACTATAAAATGGCCGACTGGCCAAGTCATTGGAGTTTCGGAGAAAGTGCGCTAGGTTTTTTGTACTTTGATCTCGAATACTGCCAAGGAGAACTTTGTCTTTCACTTTCTCAGTGTCAATAAAGAAAATAGCTGCCGAGTTCTGGTGAAGCCTTCTTTTCCGCTACTTGTCACTCGGTTAAGTGTGGGGCAGACGGTCTATCCTGGATCACGGTTACTCGATCCCAAGTGACAACTGCAGAAATTTACCCACAATCTACTTCTCATTAGAAATCACTGTGGACACAAGCGTTTTGCCTTTGGCAAACAAAAGCACACTAAACTATACAAAAGTATTTCGATAAACAGTGTCAGAGGAAACCGGTTATCATCCGTATTGGTATGCATTAAAGTGTGAAATTAGAGTTTGTTCAATATGAAGGTGTCTCTTCATTTTCGAGAGAGAAAATATTTTTATTTGTTCAAATTGAAACAAAAAAACTTATTCTTTCACTCTCTAATGGAGGGATAACCTCAAAACGTCAAATATTTCCAAATATTTCTTCTCAGCTATGATATATAAACTACTACAAACTCACAGACAACACCATGTTTAATATGTTTCAGACGTATTCTAACAAATCATAGAAATATTCTCTGCCTTCTCTCAAGGAACACATCTAATAGTGATGGATTCAAACCGACCCCTTTTCTTCTAGAAATTATTCATCAATAAAATCACCAAGAAAACATGGCATTCCAAGTGTTTGACTTTTCAGCGGCAGCAGATAGGCGGGTTTCCATTTTGTTTACGTCATTGCATTTATGTAAAGAAACTTTGATGACGTAGGCGTCATCATATTGACCTAATACTAACGTCATTCTATCTGATTTCTGGAGAATGGTGAAAAGATTCATTTTTCCCTTTAGTTTTTGTTTATCAACAAAACTAATCCTTTATTATCATCTATTTTATATTCCACCCCATCGACACTTTAAAGACTGAGAAAAAAATTATTTATTTATTTTTTTATCTTTGATGTAAATTTTTGCAGTTCTTAAGTGGCTGAAATTGGCTCGATCTGAAAATAGTACTGCGGCCAGTACATATGTCGGTTACGAGGAAGTTGAGAAAAAAACGGTCGATATTGCAGCAAAACCTACTTTGATAACTCTGACAAACTCAGAAATCGATAGTTCCGCCAAATGGATTCTATACAGTTCAAGATTATTCTCTTTTTGTAGTAAACGGGACTTTTATTCGACGACGGGAAGATTAAATATAATAAAAATAAAAACACTGAAGACAGAAAGTGAAAGAAAGGAAGGGCGGGAGAATGTGTGTGTGAGAAAGAGAGAACATGAATGTGTAGATATGTATGTGAGAGAATATGCATGTGTAAGAGAGAGCGAAAGGGAAGAGAGAAGGAGAAAGGGAGAGGAGAGAGAGAGAGAGAGAGAGAGAGAGAGTCACACAGAGAACAAGTGAATGAGAAGAAAGGAAGATCTATTAGAAGATCGAATAATATATCCCACCCACGCCAATAGGATCAATGAAGAGGGTATAATGAGGTACTATTTAGCAATATTAGCTTTCATTTCAATGTTGATATTTAGCAGAAAGACCCACAGCGACGTTAAGAAGATCACGTTGAAATGCGTGGCTGCCATGTTGAAGTCCAATCACGCCATAACTGTATTGTACCAGTTGCTAGACGTGGTTATAGTAGCAGACGACAAGTTGAAACAATATTATGATGAATAGGCTTAAATGAAACGGTAGCATTACTAACCCTGTTCTGTGGCCAATTGAATGGGAAGGTCCCAGTGCTGATATATTCAGCAATTTCGTTAATTCATTCAAAGTTAATTAATTCAAAGCAGACAAACAGAAGCAATATTATTATGATGAACAGGTTTAAATTAATGATGAACAAACCCCATTGTATGTCCAATTGAAAAGAAAGGCCCCACAGCTGATATACATTCAACTATTTCGTTAATTAATTCTGTAATGATTTTGTTTCGTTTAATAAATATTCTTTAAAAGCTGCGGTCATGCTGGGGCACCAGCGTATTTGTTTAATGTTTGAAATATTTTCTCTTCCCACCACCACAATGGGAATGACAATAAATACGTTATATGTGAAGGTGGTGGTGGTGGCTGTTGTTCTTTAAGAAGTTGTGAAAGATGCACTTGAGTGTGAGAGTGAGTAAAGTCAGAGAACGTTGGTCTCAAGAAATAATGGCTCGGAGAGGTTTAAGGTGGTGAGATGGCAGAACGGTTTGGGCGTCGGCTAATAATACTTAATGCCATTTCTTCCGGCTCTTTATCTCTTGAGTTCAAATCCCACTGAGATTAACCATACCTTTCACTCTTTCGGGATCAATTAAATAAAGAACCAGTCAAATACTAGGGTCAATATAATCGACTATACCCCCACTTTTCAAAATTGCTAGCCTTGTGTCAAAATTGGAACGAATTTATTATATATTTGCTAATATCTATCTATCTATCTATCTATCTATCTATCTATCTATCTATCTATCTATCTATCTATTTGTCTGTCTGTTTGTCTGTATGTATGTATGTATGTATGTCAATCTGTTTCTAATACAGTATCTGATATTTTTTCGATAAATGTACGTGAATATCCTTAAACTTGTTTCAGTCATTAGCTGTGGCCATGCTGGGGCACAGTCATCAAGTATTATATCAGCTCCCGTACTTTATCGATCTCATCCATTTTTTTCGAGCTTTATTTATCGAGCTGCTAATTAACGATATATTAGTTTTGATTCTATTATGTGTCCCTCAGTGAGAGCCACCCCCACCGGACTGTTGACTCTAACAAGATTCCGGGCATCTTGTTTATAGATATCAGTAAACAAATTACTTGCTGATGCCTACCAAACTGATAATAATTGAAGGAGTGCAAGCAGAACAATAAGAAGCCAAGCAGTTACGTATTTATTCATTTTTAATATATTTAACAAATAGCTGTCCTAAAGTCCCTTTACACCGATATATCGCGTATGAATAGAGAGTGTCTAAAGAGAGGCGGGGGTGTTTCCAATGACGAAAAGCAACAGCGATCTGATATTCATGTTCAAATCTGCCAGGATATTTTAAGAATGAATTGATACGTCGTTGTTTCGATTCTTGCTGATCTGCATGCAACCAATTAATTATTTTCAGTTTGGTAAACTTCAGCCCACATCAGTAAATAACTTGTTTGCTAATTTCTATAAACAGGAGCATAAACTTCTGCTTTAGATTCATTGATTGGGGATAGTTTTGACCGAGGAGACACACAATAAGGTCGAAACATCGCGAAGTCTCAAAGTCTTCTTAGGTCGATGAATCTAATGTCAATGAACGCACATCATTTAGTGGCAGGGAATGTTTTGATGGGGAAAAACAACAGCAATCAGGTCCTCACGTCCGAACGTATTAAGAGTAAATAGATATGTTCTTGTTTCTCCATATCTACGTCCCCTATATAATTAGGAACATTTTGAATGCCTCGCAGTCACATTTCCCCGCTCCACTATAAATCTGGTGCTTACGTACAAAATCAATATTTCTCTACAAAATTGCTATTATTTCTTCTACTTTTCTTTTTATTCCAACCGTTTTCATTATTATTGTTATTTTCCCTAATCAATCTTTATTTAGATTCATTGCTCAGAAAGAAAGGCAAAAGACGCTGAACAGTAAGAAATTTCTATCTTTCGAATCTTCTCGATAATGAGTCTAGTAAGTAAAAAGTCATATCTGGCGGGGTTTTAAAGATATCAATGTATGTATATATATCGATAATAATGGGGGGGGATGTTGTAGGAAGGACCCAAAGTTTAAGTTACGTGAAGGTTAACTTCATCTTTCGTTTGTATCATTACAGTTTAGAAAAGTATTTCTTTGTCACTGTTTACCATTTTGAGCAGACGGGGATTATAGGCACCAACTATTAAAGCACAGACTCACATCCCCGCCCCTCAATGTATTCTGTTTTCAGTCAACGTTATTAAGGTGTTGTCCCCCACACCCTTCTTAGCTATAATTATCATGGAAATAATGGCTATTTCTAATTAATCTGGCTGTAATTTTAATTAATATGAAATGTCTTGGAACGTACATTATATTAGCATCCACTTTGTTATATAGTTTACATACAGCAGGGATCTCTGGATATTTCTCTCGGTCAATCAGTACAACTGACTTTTAAGACTATGGTGTGATAAAGCTTTACTGTTTATTCACATAAATTCAGGGAATTTTAGTGGCTTCCTGTCGGATCCGTTCACCATTGTAGAATTTCAAACTTTGATCTAAGAAAGACGGAGTTGTTTCAAAGGCTTCCTAGAAAATGAACTCTGAGTAAATATTTATATTGAAGTGATTTTGCAATGGATTACATTCCATTCTATCATCTTCTTACTATATACAACTGTTCTAACAGATGCAACATAAACACTAATAATAAAACGTATTGTTGTCAAGCTATATTCAGCTGTAGTGTTAGTAATAGTAGTAGTGGTGCCATTGAGTGTTTTGTTATTGAGGTACATGACTCAATTTATATTCATTTCATTTCATTTCAAACGTGTCCCTCTCTC
>NC_142931.1:225000-240000 GCF_046866305.1 Octopus bimaculoides
CGTAATTTACAGCCTTCGGGTTTGTTTGCAAATTTATAAATATATATAATAGACTAAAATTGTCTATACATTAAAGTTGGCTGAAATTGATGGGTGGATTATGTGACCGAATTGAGTGCGTACGGAGCCATGTCAGCATTGATGTCGTGTTCAGTTCCCGTGTTTCGGACCGTCTTTTTTCAGTCGATTGTTAAGGTTTTGTCACTTTTAAATGGAACATATATTATTATTATATAGATATAATATAGTTACAGTCATTATTAAAAAGCACCTATGTGTCGCTCTTCTCCGTAATTTACAATCTTCGGGTTTGTTTCCAAATTCATAAACATATATGTTTGAGTGTGTGTGTGTGTGTGTGTGTGTGTGTGTGTGTGTGTGTGTGTGTGTGTGTGTGTGTGTGTAATTGCAATATTGTAAAACATGTATTTTATATATTACATGGACGTCATAGGAACATTGTTAAAAATGCCTGAATGAAATAAGGACGTCAGATTTATTTTTCGTATAGTTTATATTACTGATCTATCGTAACAAATTGTATACAATTAAAACAATATTTCGGCATAAAAATGCCTTTCTCATAGTTAATGCGAATACTTGCAAATAACAAACAGAAAGCTGAATCACAACAAAAGCTTTAATGTTTTCAGAATCTCATTTTGCTGCTACAAATATTTTCCCCAGTCATTTACTTCCCAATCTCATACAACAATTTCTGTGGACGAAATTTCCAAACTGATTGGCATAAGATGATTACTATTAGCAAACGACATCTTCTTTGGTGTAGTGTAATGAGTTCGCATGGGTCTCGAAGACGCCATCATGTGAAATGGTGGCAGGAAATGTTTTTGATATTTTCTTTCCTGTTCGCTCAAGGATGATAACATTTGTTAAAGAGAGAGAGAGAGAGAGAGAGAGAGAGAGAGAGAGAGAGAGAGAGAGAGAGAGAGAGAGAGAGAGAGAGAGAAAGCAATAGCTAAGAAATATATTTAGCGACAGAAAGTCATCATGAGGACACCAGAGATTTCGTTATGATTAATTTTACATTGTTATTCTTTTAAACTATAAAAGGGCATTTTAATCCCGAAATATCTCTTTTAACTTTATATGATTTATTATGAAAGATCAATGATATAAATTGAAATATAATTGTACTGTCTGACGTTCTTCTTTCAACACACACACACACACACACACACACACACACACACACGTATAGAAACACACACAATGACACATATACAAACACGTACACACATATGTGCATAAAAAGCTATATATACTTGTGAAATATGTATACATATGTATTTTTAATAGACATTAGTATCTATCCGTAAATATTATATATATATATATATATATATTCGTACATACATATATATATGTATGTATGTATATATATATATATATATATATATATATATATATATATATATACATACATATATATGCATGTATGTATGTGTGTGTGTGTGTGTGTGTGTGTGTGTGTGTGTGAGTGTGTATGTATATATACACACCACGGACACACTCATATACATATATACATTGGCATATACATATAACGCACATATGCGTAGATGTATATCTTTATATTTTAAAGTATATTTTATGTATAAAAATAAAATATATTACCCATGCATGTGTATTTGCGTGCGTGTCTGTGAGTAGTCGTGTGTGTTTGTGCGTGTATATGTGTATATGCATGCGTTTATGTATTGTAATAGAGAGCAAAAAGGAAACTAGGAAGATACGTGTAGCAGATGATATGTTGCTGATTTTGACCAATTGAAAGCTGATCCCAGAGGAAAGGAATATGCCGAGCAAACGGTCAGTTGCAGAACATAAATAATAGAAGAGCCAGCTTGAAGAAAGAAGCGGAATGTCAGGGGACTTTTTATGGTAGAAGTGAACAGCGGTGAATGTCGGCCATCATAAAATTGAATAGATGTTAGGAGGGTGAAGGTGTGAGAGGAGGGAGTGAGAAAGATGAGGAGATGAAGAAATAATATAGAGGGGGGGGGGGAGAAGAGAGGTGAAAGGGAAGGGGTGGTGGAAAAGGAAAGGAAATACGGACGGAGAGAGAGAGAGAGAGAGAGGGAGAGAAAGAGAGAGGGAGAGAATTTGAAAGAGAGAGAGAGCGGGGGAAGAGAAATTGCAAGAGAGAGAGAGAGAGAGAGAGAGAGGAGGGAGAGTGTACGGAAGAAATAAGAGCAAGCTAGATAGATAGGTAGATGGCACTAGATAGACAGACAGATTAAGAGAGAGAGGGAGAGAGAGAGAGATGAAGAGGAAGAAAGAAGTGGTGAGTGGTGGTGGGTGGTGGTGGTGGTGGGTGGTGGTGGTGGTGGAGGGTGGTGATGGGTGGTGGTGGGTGGTGGTGAGTGGTGGTGGTGGAGGGTGGTTGGTGGTGGTGGGTGGTGGTGGGTGGTGGTGGGTGGTGGTGGGTGGTGGTGGTGGTGGGTGGTGGTGGTGGTGGGTGGTGGTGGTGGAGGGTGGTGATGGGTGGTGGTGGGTGGTGGTGGGTGGTGGTGAGTGGTGGTGGTGGAGGGTGGTGGGTGGTGGTGGGTGGTGGTGGGTGGTGGTGGGTGGTGGGTGGTGGTGGGTGGTGGTGGTGGTGGGTGGTGGTGATGGGTGGTGGTGGGTGGTGGTGGGTGGTGGTGAGTGGTGGTGGTGGAGGGTGGTGGGTGGTGGTGGGTGGTGGTGAGTGGTGGTGGTGGTGGTGAGTGGTGGTGGTGGTGAGTGGTGGTGGTGGGTGGTGGTGGTGGGTGGTGGTGGAGGGTGGTGGGTGGTGGTGGGTGGTGGTGAGTGGTGGTGGGTGGTGGTGAGTGGTGGTGGGTGGTGGTGGTGGTGAGTGGTGGTGGTGGGTGGTGGTGGGTGATGGTGGGTGGTGGTGAGTGGTGGTGGGTGGTGGTGGTGGTGGTGAGTGGTGGTGGTGGAGGGTGGTGATGGGTGGTGATGGGTGGTGGTGGGTGGTGGGTGGTGGTGGGTGATGGTGGGTGGTAGTGGTGGAATTGATAAAAGCGAAAGAAGTCAGTGTGAAGGAGAGAAACAATACTTAGATATAACAGGAGTTGAAGCATACACTGATAGTGGTGGTGGTGGTGGTAGTGAGGGTGGAACTAGTGTGGTGTGGTGTTGGTGCTGGGGTGGTGTTAGGGTTAGGGTGGTGTTTGGGTGGTGGTGGTGAGTCTAGTGTGTTGGCGGTTGTGTTGCGGCAATGAAGGAGTATCATTAGTGGAACGAAATGACGTGAAACCGAGGCATTTCTGGGAATGGAATCAGGCATCAAGTGGTGGTGGCCATTCTTTGGTATGAAAGAGAATGTGACCAAGAATGGCCATTTCTGTGTAGGGTCAGTAGACCAGGAGAAAACTACAATAACACTTTGTAGGCTTGTGTTTCTAAGTCCACGTCTGTGTGTGTGTGTGTGTGTGTGTGTGTGTGTGTGAGTGTGTGAGTGTGTGTGTGCGTGCGTGCGTGCGTGCGTGTTTCTTTGCCTTGGGCTCTGAACTCCTAACGGAGTCATAGGGGTATCCGCATAACATTCAGACGGCATGTTTTGTGTTTGATTTGACCTGGTGGAGCCCACCCCTTTGCGACTCTGACCACAGATGATTTCCCTCAGAGAGAGAGAGAGAGATAGAGAGAGAGAGAGAGACAGAGACAGAGAGAGAAAGAGAGAGAGACAGAGAGAGAAAGAGAGAGAGAGAGAGAGACAGCCAGACAGACGTCCAAAAAGAAAGATCGCCCCTAGTACAGAATAGGTACTTTATCGATTTATCGATCCCCAAATAATTAAAGGCAAGGTTGACCTCGGTATTATTTGAATTCAGATCCCAGAGAACCGGAACGAATAACACAAAGCATTCAGTTCCTGCCAATTCAGCCAATAGACAGCCTTAAGGGTGTGCGCGCGTGTGTATATAGGCGTATAAACGTGCACGTGTGTGTGTGAGGGTTGCATACATAGGTTTATGTACCATATATATATATATATATATATATATATATAGGTGTGAGAAAGTTGGTATGTGAAAGCACGTGGTTGGATGTATAAAAGATAATAAGAGTGAAAAAACCACAGAAGGCTTGTGTTACATGGTTAAGGTATATATTTAAATTATGTCAGAAAAATGTTATAAATTTGTTTTGGTATATAAACATTGTATTTGGAGAAATAACCGGTTTCGTGTTGTCTTTTCAAATTTCTCTACTTCATTGTAACATATATATATATATATATATATATATATATATATATATATATATATATAAAATTTATATAAGGGCAGTAACTATATAGTAACTATATAGTAATGCCTCACGCTTAGAGGGACTAAATAAGTCAAAAACTACCAAAAAATAAGCAACATATTTACGGAAAGCGAGGAAATGCAGCTTTCAAAATTAATCTCTTAAAAACATTTAACTTAACGGTAAACCACTGGTTTCTCAATCAATACAGAAAAACCGGATAAATTCAAATCTCTTTCACGGATATATAATTATGAACAGAAGTCATCGTACTGTGTTGGGTACATCGTGGTTTGTTGATTCTTGTTTATTTTTATGTGTCTCGACCATACGTGTACTGATGAACAAAAGATGCAGGTTACTTCACAGTTTTTCTGTATTGATTGAGAAACCAGTGGTTTACCGTTAAGTTAAATGTTTTTAAGAGATTAATTTTGAAAGCTGCATTTCCTCGCTTTCCGTAAATATGTTGCTTATTTTTTGGTAGTTTTTGACTTATTTAGTCCCTCTAAGCGTGAGGCATTACTATATAGTTACTATATAGTTATTGCCCTTATATAAATTATATATATTTATGAAAAAATGATGAGTTTTTTTCATTATGAGGTTTTTTCACGCTGACTACTTGATAAATTCTTATAAAGATTTTATCCTATATTATATATATATATATATATATATATATATATATATATATATATATATATATATATATATACAGGGTTATTCAAAGAGAATGAACCGATTTCATTATGCAATATTTTAATAAGGAAAAGCAATAGAAAGCTCCAGCTATGTCATAAGTATTTACTCACAATTAACTTTTACTTCCTGTCTTACAAGAGTTCAATGTGGCCACCACCTGCAGCACGGGCAACATCAAAGCGATAAGAGAATTCCTCCCGAATGCGTATCAGCATATCACGATCCACTGAGTTGATCGCTGTTGTTATTCGATGTCTAAGGTCATCGAGGTTAGTTGGTAGCGGTGGAACATAAACGCGATCTTTAACATATCCCCACAAAAAAAAAAAAAAATCACACACATCGAATAACAAGAGCGATCAACTCAGTGGATCGCGATATGCTAATAGGCGTCTGGGAGGAATTCTCTTATCGCATTGATGTTGCTCGTGCTGTAGGTGGCGGCCACATTGAACACGTGTAAGACAGGAAATAAAAGTTGATTGTGAGTAAATACTTGTGACTTAGCTGGAGCTTTCTATTACTTTTCCTTATTAAAATATTGCGTAATGAAATCGGTTCATTCTCTTTGAATAACCCTGTATATGCATACACACACACACACACACACACACACATACACCGACATATCTGTCTGTCTGTCTGTCTCTATCTGTCTCTCCCTCTCTCTCTCTCTATACACACACACACACACACACACACACACACACATATATATATATATATATATATGGAATGTTATAACTGAGGAAGGTTTACGTAATGAATGCATTTCCTATTATATTTTAAGCAAAACCTGAAAAGTACGTACTAAAAGATTTCAAAATACTACTATTTGGTTTGATTTTATTATTATAGCAACACACACACACACACACACACACACACACATCAGCAACAACCCCAGTGTCTGTAAGTCAATGTCATCGTTTAACCCTAGAGCAATTCGGATCTCACTGAAACCTATGATCAAAAGTGTTCCTACCATGACCACACCATTTTTGGGGTAATATGTAGATTATAAACAACCGTGTCCTTCTTTTATTTTAGATGGCAGGGTTGGATTATGAGGAAGAATTTGGCTCTGCGGTAACTACGCAGAAGACATGCGAATGCGGTGTGGTGGAGATAACATTTACATTGGAACAGGTCTAAATGGGAATTGATTTCCGATTCGATCCAAAAATGGCAATCACGATCGATAGTCAGACATTTATTGAGAATAATAAAAGAAAAAGGCGAACATCTATGCAAATTAAGTAAGTAGCACAGAACAAATGGGCTAATCAACATGCAAATTAAGCTGTTTGTGGAGAAGAACAAAAGTAAAATTAGTACGCCATTTTCGACAGATCAAATTACGCTATTAATGAACCAAAATATAATTAATGAATTACCTTTTGTTTCTTTTGTTTTCCTTCAGGGTAAATGTATGGTGGATGTGTGTGTGACTGTGTATTTGTGTGTGCGTATGTGTACGTGTGTCTCTGTGTCTGTTGTTGCTATTTTTATTTAACACCAAGCTGGTTGTAGTCGAGCAGACATATAATTAAAAGCATTCCAACCAAGACCATCCTGTCTTTTTATTCATAACTACATCCCGGCCAACACAGTAGACAACGTGTTCGTTTATTGATAGCGAAGGGTGTATTTTGTGGGTGATTTGGTTGCTATCTCTAGCAGACCACATACAAGCTCCTTTGTGTTCTTGCTTGTGTATGTGGAAGAATGTGCGCGCGCATGTGTATTTTAATTGTTTCCGATTTGTCCGGAAAATTTGTTGAATGTTCATCAAAAGACTTAACACAATTATTAATAACCATTAACCATATATCATTAATCATTAACCAAAGATGTTCCAGTTATATTTGAATACAAATCAAGTGAGCCAAGTCATTGACTGAAGATAAGTGATTGATAGGCAGCATAATCGTATCACCGAAAACTGGGTCTTTAGGCTTGTTTTTAACTTATCACGAGCAACATCTACATAATTTCGTGTCATGTAATGTATGAATCATAGTTGTTTAACCCCAGGTCAGCCGTGATTAATCGAAGGCATGATAACCGTGACCATCCAAATATAGTTTTCACGAAAGTGTATCTATAACTGCTGTTAAGACTGAGGGAGATTTGGCCACTCTATCTAGCATGATGAACATTTATGGTGTAGTTTGCAACTGCGAGGAGCTGTTTCCCTCGGCTGTCATCTCTGAAAGAACTAAAAATGGTTTTACTCGAAGAATGACACAAAATTCTCCCAAGAACTGTTCAGTATGAGTCAATTCCTCAATATATTAAAGCTGTGAACGATGCGAAAAGTGGAGCAACACCAACTTAAATCATATAACTTTTAATTTAACAACGCGCTTCCATTATTTTTCAAACGCCTACACACACATACATATGTGTGTATATATAAATGTGTACGCCACTAGCCCAGAAAGAATATAATGTAAAGATCCTATGGGATATTATGATTCGGTGTATCCATGAGATAGAGAATAGGAAGCCAGACATAGTGTTAATTGAGAACGAAAGCAAACGATGCTGGATCATAGATATAGCATGCCAAGCTGACAACAAAGTATGCGATAAGGGAGACAGAAAAATCGATATATAGGACAGGTTAGCTTGGGAGGTGAAGCAGTTGTGGTCGCTGAAAAAGGTGGTAGTAGTACCAATAATTGTGGGAGCCCTGGGAACAGTGAATAAAAATCTTGAGAAGTACATGGAACAAATAGGGGCTGCAATAACGGTGGAGCACTTGCAGAAAATAGCACCGCTTGGAACCGCTCGAATACCCCGGAAGGTGCTCGAAAAATAAGGGTTGTTACCTTAGTTCACTGGTAGTGAACGGCTGACACCGTAGTACATCTGCAGCATTAGAAGCTGTGCAAAGACAATAAATAATAATAGCCATTGTTGAAACAGGCGAAAAAGGCCGGCGTCATCAAAACTGAAAATTGTGTAATGAAAAAGCATGGAAGGAAAAATGCACGCTCAGTTTGCAAGAGATGTGAACAGGAAGACAGATACAGAGGACTGGTGGCTATGGATGAGGAGTGACATGAAGATAGAGACAGAAGCATTCATATGTGCGGCTCAAGAATAAACGTTAAGGACCAACTACGTGATGTGCAGCATAGACAACACTACCGACAGCGACAAATGCAGAATGTGTGGTGAGAGGGGTGAAACGGTATGGCACATCGTTAGCGAATGCTCGAAATTGGCACAATGCGAATGCAAACAGACAGCATGACAGTGCGGAAAGAATGGTCCATTGGGTGATCTTTGGAAATCGCGGCCTACGAAGAGCAAAGACGTGGTATAAGCAAACCCTAGAATGAGCCACCGAGAATGAGAATTGCAAAATCCTGCGGGATGCAATGATTCAGTGCAATCACATGACCAGACATCGGAAACCGGACATTGTTGTGGTGAATAAAAGAGAAAGAAC
This sequence comes from Octopus bimaculoides, assembly GCF_046866305.1. Classification (NCBI taxonomy): domain Eukaryota; kingdom Metazoa; phylum Mollusca; class Cephalopoda; order Octopoda; family Octopodidae; genus Octopus; species Octopus bimaculoides. The sequence continues at coordinate 233,429 of NC_142931.1, forward strand.
GTGTATAATAATCGACATAGCATGCTCCGGTGACAACAGGATCAATGTGAAAGAAGAAGGAAAAAATAAACAAGTATGAGACGATTTAAAAGTGGGAAATACGAAGTTTGTGGCTAATGAAAAGAGTAGACGTGATAACAATAGTAATTGGTGCCTTTGGAAATATCAGCACTCCATGGCTGAAAAAGATCGGTGCAAGTGTGAAGGTAGAACGCCTAAAAAGATCTGCATTGCTTTGAACTGCAAGAATTCTTGAAGCATGACCAGTAAACAAGTGTCTCCTTAGTCTGCTGTCTGTGGACAGCTGACGCTTTCCATCATATCCAGCAAAATGAGCTGTGAGTTTTCATCACATAATAATAATAATAATAATAATAATAATAATAATAATAATAATAATAATAATAATAATGATAATAATAATAATAATGATGATAATAATAATATGAAAAAAGTGGTAGTAGTCGCAATAATTGTCGGAGCCCTGGGAACAGTGAATAAAAATCTTGAGAAGTACATGGAACAAATAGGGGCTGCAATAAGGGTGGAGCACTTGCGGAAAACAGCTCTACTTGGAACCGCTCAAATACTCCGGAAGGTGCTCGAAAAATAAGAGGTGTTACCTTAGTGCACTGGTAGTGAACAGCTGACACTGTTGTACATCTCCAGCGTTAGAAGCTGTGCAGTGACAATAAATAATGATAATAAGTACGACGTAGACAGTTTATATAGGAAAGCGTTTGACATTGTTTAACATAAATAAATACTCAAAGCTTTTGACACGTAGATTTCTCCTGTGATTTTAAAATTCTTACAAAAGAACATGGCCAAATGGAATACACATTTCCCCTAAAAATAATAATGGTATGAACCAATAAAACATCAACTTCAAACGGGGCATCTTTCGAGGAGACTTCCTCTCTCCATTACTTTTTGGTATGGCACTCATCTCACTTTCAAATGAATGGAATAACACCGGATGTGGGTACAAAATTCTTAACAGGATTATAAATCATTTGTTTCACTTGGACGATTTAAAGCTATTTGCAAGGAATGACCAAGAACTAGAAGGGCTGCTAACAACTGCTAAACAGTTTAGCAATGACATCGGGACGGATTTTGGCTGCGATAAGAGCGTAAAACAACTTTTGTGAGAGGCAAACTCAGAAAGACAACTTCTATTAAGGCGGCGAGCTGCCAGAAACGTTGGCATACTGGGCGAAATGCTCAGCGGTATTTCGTCTGCCGCTACGTTCTGAGTTCAAATTCCGCCGAGGTCGACTGTGCCTTTCATCCTTCCGGGGTCGATAAATTAAGTACCAGTCATGTACTGGGGTCAATCTAATCGACTGCTCCCCTTCCCCCAAAATTTCGGGCCTTGTGCCTAGAGTACAAAAAAAAAAAAGACAACATCTATTAAATTGGATATTGACGCTACCACCGAGAATCTTGAACCACAAGAAACGTACAAATACTAGGTATGAATGAAGGAAATGACATAAATCATACCATCATGAAAGAAAAGATAAGAAAGAAATATTACGGAAGAATAAGACCGGTACAGAAGACTGAGCTGAAGTCTGAAAGATCGCATCGAAATCATTAACATTCTGTTAATTCCATTTGTTCAGTACAAATTAAATATCATTAACTGGAACTCTACGGAACTCCAATGCATGGGCATAAAGATAAGAAAATTATTGATATCTGAGAACATGCACCACTCTAAGGCAGTGGGGGAAGAAGAATGATCCAATTAGAATTCTGTTATAAAACCTGCACTAAATAGGATTGAACAGATATTTATTTCGTACAGCGGACTGGATGCTGCATGTTGTGAGCGAACAGGAAAGCAGCAAAAGTTGCACTCTGTTGTTAACAAAGCATGTAAATTCAGAAGAGAAGTTGATGTTAATCGTGAATTAGATGAAGAAGCTGAAAGCACTGATACCAAATAAACAGAACGAATGAAAGTGGCTGCTAAAAAGGAACAGACAGAAACAGCTTGAGGAACGGCGGAGCCAAAAGTCCCTGCATGGACAATATATTCTTTGAAACGAAAATGCTGATGTCGACAAAGTATCGATCCATCAATAGCTGAGAGGTTCAGGACTGAAAACAGAGACTGGAAGGCTTCATACTGGCGGCACAAAACCAAAGCTTGATTACCAGAAATTACCAGGCTAATATTCTTAAAAACGGTGCTGACCCAAAATGCAGATTTTGCAACAAATTTGAAGTAGCAATAGACCATCTTGTTTCGGGATGCTCTGTGCTATATAGAAATATATAGAAATCGCCACGATAGGGTAGGGCAATATATACATTAGAAAACATGTAAACACTACTAAATCGATACACCTGCAGACTGGTATGAACATCGTCCTGAGCTGGTGCCTTCATGTGAAAATGACACCATCGTCTGTGATTCTCCTGTCAACACTAGCAGAAACATCCAACTTAATCGACCAGACATAATTATTAAAGACAGTGAAGAAAACATTTGTACATTGATAGATTTAAGTGTCTCTACTGATAAAAATATATGTCAAGAAATTTAACAAACTCATTAAAGAATTGAAAGTTGAAAGACGAAAGATGTGGCATTTGAAAGCAAAAACTCTATTGTAATTTTATTGTAGACAAATAGATGTAAACACAACAGGTCAGTTCGAAGATTCCACCGACCCAGATCGATGTATGCATGCATTTCTGAGTAGTTATCTCCTCTTCAACATAGAGGCTTATATTTTTATATTTACATATTTGAATATTTATATATTTGTATATCTATATTTGGATATCAATATATTTGTATATCTATATTTGGATATCAATATATTTGTACATCTATATTTGGATATCAATATATTTGGATATCTGATTTCTAATCTAATAAAATGTTCAAAGAACATTGGAACTTTGTTGTTTGTCGCCAGATCAGTTCTCATCGAGTGACCCTATGATAAAAAGAAATTAATCCGTGCCCTTTCAACTTTTTCAGGAACAATGTATCTTGAACTTCATGACTTTATGTTCTCTTCCAATTTCAAAAACTACATCTTTTCATGGGAAGAAATTTCACTGATCTTCGAATTGATCGAGCGACTGCTTCCGTTCTAAAACCAGTCGTGGCTTTTCTTTACGAAGACCAAAGTTTCAAAAATTTCTCATTCATCCAATAATTTGAAAGACATTTTATTACTTCGATATTTCTGTCATTTTATTTCGAAATTTCCAGAAGAATATTTATTCCCCTGGAATCAATGACTTTTGGTGATGTAGCGAGGAAACTAATGCCTACCCAGTGTTAGTACCCACATGAGAGTATTCTTAACAGTTTATCTTTAGAAACAGAATAATTAAAGAAAACATTGGTACTGAAAGACAAAATAATTAAATAAAGCATGCCACCAGTTGCGAATTAAAGATTTTTCACCATTGTTGTAACGAAATTCTAACCAGATTTCTTGCTACTGTAACACTTGTTCCTATCTTTTCTTCCATTTCCATCTTCCTCTCTCATTCTGTTATCTTCTCTCTCTCTCTCTCTCTCTCTCTCTTCTCTCTCTCTCTCTCTCTCTCTCTCTCTCTCTCTCTCTCTCTCTCTCTCTCTCTCCCTTTGTATATATGTTAAAGACTGTCATACCGGCCATGACGAAGGGAAATAGCCCTGAAACTCGAGTCGCATTTATATATTTATATATTTGATCCTTTATATTGAACACTCAATATTTCATCTACATTCAATACTTTATTTCATGGTGCCATCCATTTTTATTTTATTTTATATTATATATTGTATGTTATATTATATATTGTATATTCCATATTCTATACCCCACATTAGTTCTGCAGGAATATAAATAAAACATAAAAAACAGACAGTGTTGGAACTCTTTTAAGCAAAATAATATATTCCTCTATACACAATCATACAAAAAAATCCACCTTTTTTTGTATTTATTTTTACTCGCATATATATATATATATATATATATATATATATATATATATATATATATATATATATATATAATACACACGCACGCATATATATATATAAATTGCTATCAACATCATTGTTGCTGTTGCTTTGTTTTATATTAGCTGTTCCAAGTCTCCATCAGAGACATCGAATAACAACAGCAGGCTGGACATTTTACTGTGGGTGTTAGGGTTAGGGTTAGCAATGATATATTGCAGGGAAAGGTGACCAAATGCCGCCAATTAAAGTCTTGTTAAATTTGTAATGGTTTCGATTTTGAAAAAGAATCAACCATTCTCTGGTTGAGTGCTTTTCATGGGACGTTGGCGGCGACCAAGAGAACAATTGGTTGCAGTCCTCATTCTTTTGCCTTGCCTCGTATCTGATCATAGGGCTTAAGCGTGTCGTTTGCTATTATCGCCAAAGCTCCGATGATCACAGGTACAACTGTCGTTCTTAGATGACGCATTTTTGAAAACGCTATTCTAGACTTCTAATAATAGGCCCTTCTTCTTCTTCTTCTTCTTCTTCTTCTTCTTCTTCTTCTTCTTCTTCTTCTTCTTCTTCTTCTCCTTCTCCTCCCCCTCCTCCCCACCTCCTCCTCCACCTCGTCCTCCTCCTCCACCTCGTCCTCCTCCTCCACCTCGTCCTCCTCCTCCACCTCGTCCTCCTCCTCCACCTCGTCCTCCTCCTCCACCTCGTCCTCCTCCTCCACCTCGTCCTCCTCCTCCACCTCGTTCTCCTCCTCCTCGTCCTCGTCCTCGTCCTCCTCGTCCTCCTCGTCCTCCTCGTCCTCGTCCTCCTCGTCCTCCTCGTCCTCCTCGTCCTCCTCGTCCTCGTCGTCGTCGTCGTCGTCGTCGTCGTCGTCGTCCTCCTCCTCGTCCTCCTCCTCCTCCTCCTTCTTCTTCTTCTTCTTCTTCTTCTTCTTCTTCTTCTTCTTCTTCTTCTTCTTCTTCTTCTTCTTCTTCTTCTTCTTCTTCTTCTTCTTCTTCTGCCGCTGCTGCTTCACAAATGGATAGCCAAGAATAGACTGAGATTTTATTGGCTGCCGAAAACAAAGCATTGAAATTTGTGTTGTACATTCAACTCATTGTCGTATGTATAACCCATATTGTCTTGTTTTAGACTCAGAAAAATCTGATATTTCCAGATTTTCAGCAATATCTATATACTGTTTACGTAAGCAAAAGGAGCAACTCTCGGTGAATTTATGTGTTGCTGAATGATGAGCAATGACTGTGAAACTAATCTCTGGATGCTGGCTTTGCTGCGTGGAGGTGCTTATCTCCCCCTTTGGAAACATAAGGATACAGAAAATGTGTCAGGTCAACTGGAAACGGTGTTTCCTGGGGCTAAATAACAGTAGCATTCTTTCCTTTCATGGGACTGTAACGTTAAGTTGACAACAAACTATCACTTTATCGTGCTGCTACAGCATAAATCTCTCTGAGAGATTTAGGAATGTAATATTTCTATTTTCACAATTTATGATGTTGAACAATGGCTAGGATATTTGTTGCACGTGTCATCATCATGGGCCCATTGCTAAAGGGCCGAAATCTATTCCATATTCAGTTACAGTATAGCAATAATAATTCAAAGTCAGCTGGAGAAACGTATTTACTCTATTTTGTATTTTTATTTCGTAACTGATAAAAATGATAAAATTCCTACAAAATATACACATTTCAGTCTAAACTGGACTTCTTCGGTGCGATGAAGACGACGACAATCAAAATGGATGCAGTTTATCAAATAAGAAAAGTAAAGAATGAATATACTTGCAGAACCTTTTTCCTATTTCAGATAGGTGGACAGACAGACAGATAGATAGACAGACAGACAAACAGACAGACAGACAGACAGACAGATAGATAAATAGATAGATAAACAGCTAGATAGATATGTAGGTATGTATGTAGGTACGTGGTGAGAGAGAAAGATAGAGAGCGAGAGAAAGACAGAGAAAGAGAGAGAGGGAGCGAAAGAAAGACAAAGAGGGAGAAGGAAAGATATATATATATATATATATATATATATATATATATATATATATATATATATATATATATATATATATATATATATATAAAGAGAGAGAGAGAGAGAGAGAGAGAGAGAGAGAGAGAAAGAGAGAGGATGCATTCATTTCTATTTTTCCGGTCATAGGGTTCTCTGGTAATTTCCTCTTAACCACTTCAAATGTTTATGAGAAAAACTATTCGCTGAAGCATTTTTCTAAGTGCAAGGTTGCAGCCATACTCCCGCGTGTGTGTACGTGTGTGTGTACGTGTGTGTGTACGTGTGTGTGTGTGTGTGTGTGTTTTATCTATTAAGGAAAATGAGATATTACACTCGATTCATCTCATTCCTATCACTACTAAAGTAAACCAAACAAAATCACGCTTTTTAAAAGCCAGAAACCCGCCAATCGATTAACACCGATGATCAAGGTGTGGCGCTGGTCCATTCCTATATTCTGGTGAAATTAGCGGAGTTATTAGAGCGTTGGACTGGCTGCCTCATAGAATTTCTTCCGACTGTAGTCAATATGGGTTCAAATGACGTCGGGGTCATCTTTGCT
>NC_142931.1:245000-267500 GCF_046866305.1 Octopus bimaculoides
GTAAATGATTGTCCATAAAACGCTAACAATCCTGAGATTTATTACACAGATCTATCCATTGAAGCGAATGTCTCAACTTTAAAATCTTGCTGTTCTTAATTCTAGCAATTTTCTGGCAAGAATTTTACTGTTGTCTCTTCTGACTGATTTATTTCTTAATTTCAAGAACGATATTAAAGTTTCAAAATGATCATTCTTCATCTTCGTCTTCCCATCTGTCAAACAACACCATTCCGCTTACTTATTAATCTACATACCTGTAAGTACAATAACCGTATTATTATTATTATTATTATTATTATTATTATTATTATTATTATTATTATTATTATTATTATTATTATCATTATCATTATTATTATTATTATTATTATTATTATTATCATTATCATTATCATCATCATTATTATTGTTATTATTATTATTATTATTATTATTATTATTATTATTATTATTATTATTATTATTATTATTGTTATTATTATTATTATTATTATTATTATTGTTATTATTATTATTATTATTATTATCATCATCATTATTATTATTGTTGTTGTTATTATTATTATTATTATTATTATTATTATTATCATCGTCATTATTATTATTGTTGTTGTTATTATTATTATTATTATTATTATTATTATTATTATTATTATTATTATTATTACTCCCACTCCATGGATCTGCAAGTGCAATGATTTATTCTGTTCGTATTGACAATATATCACACCTTAGTCCGGCGCAAATAATATTCTAATGTCTCCTATAAATTAGAATGTCGTTTAGTGTTTCGATTTTCAAACAATTGGTGGCAGACGACATCAAATTATCGATTAGGAGGAGTTGAAAGATGACCACTGTCCATCTATTCACAAATTAGTAATCTCAGCTGTATGTTTATTAACTGTCAGCCTCAAATATTCCACAGTGTATGTTAATGACATTCAACCACACAATTACATGGGCAGGAAATTTAATCCAAGAAGTGCTTTACTAAAGGTGCCACAAGAGTAGCCAATGATCAGTGAAACTTTAAAGTTAATATCAACCTTTTATTTAAATTGAATAAGTACGTAGTTCCTTGTAGGTTGTATATATATATATATATATATATATTATGTGTGTGTGTGTGTGTATGTGTGTGTGTATGCAGGTATAGGTGTAGGAACAACAAGCAAGTGTATAATTTGGGAAAAATGGAAAAGTCTTTTACGTTTCGAGCTTACGCCCTTTGACAGAAAGGAATAAGAGGAAATAAATAGAAAGAGAATTAAAAAAAAGCGTATTGAGTTCAGTGGTCCAACATGGCGATAGACGGATAAGAGAGACAGACAGAGAGAGAGAGAGAGATGGATAGATAGATAAATACATAGATATTTATTTATTTATTTATTTATGTGTTTCAGCCAAGTGGCTGCGGTCATGCTGGTGCACCACCGTGAGATATGTCGATTTTCTCCAATTTTTTTTCTCTATTCAATTTTTTTTCTCCGTGTTTTTCTCCTTGTCTCCGTATTCTTTCTGTTGAAGAGCGTAGCTCGAAACGTCAAAGACTTTCCGTATTCCTGAGCGTCATACTAATACATCCTTTTGTTATTTACACCACGTGTCCTCGTCTGTTGTTGTTTTTTCGTACATTCTCCCATATATATATATATATATATATATATATATATATATGTATGTATATACAGATGTTACATAATCATTCTGCTCATCCATGCTTACCAACTTGTTAAATGATTTATCACCCGTATGTTGTTGAAACCGGTGTAAACTGTGAAATAAGTGTATTACCAGGAAGTCTATTCACTTATTTTACACTTCGTGACTGAAGATAACTTCCTGAATTGTGTGAAGCAAATACATTTTTTAAGTCTGTTATTTGGGGAAAACAATTTTTCTTTTAATCTTTTAAGGATTCTAATGTTCCTTGTGCTTCATTGTGGTGGAATAATTAACTGCGTGTCATATGACTCACATTATTTGCTGTCTTATGTAGAAACAAAATTAAAACCATTCAAGTCTGTAGTTTTTTTTTCCTAACAATTTTCTATTCTATAGTGTTGTTACCTTTCATATTTGATCAATATTGATATTCAATACGTTATTTTAAATAACTCAAATAATTCAAACTTAGCTGAAACAAATTCAACAGTTTATTGATATTGATACATTGCAATGACGAATTCATTCTGAATGTAAACCAATTCTCTGCTTTAGTCAGCGCTGATTTCTAAAGGAAGACATTCAAAACACTGTTTTTCAACGTTAATAGGATCGAGCTTTGTTTGCTTGAGTAAAGATGGATAATCAGTTAATGATGATAACAAAACTCCACCAATTCTTCACAACTGTCACATTCCAGCTTGATCATTTCGTAATAACTTTATTGCTATCATTATTGTCGAATAATAAAAAGAAATACCCCACCTCCTCTTCTTTCTCATCATCATCATCATCATCATCATCAGCATCATCATCATCATCATCACCACCATCACCATCATCATCACCACCACCATCATCATCATCATCATCATCATCATCATCATCATCATCATCATCATCATCATCACCACCACCACCATCACCATCATCATCATCACCACCATCACCACCATCATCATCATCACCATCATCATCACCATCATCATCATCATCATCATCATCATCAGCATCATCATCAGTGTCCAAGAGCTTTATATTTACTGCATATCGCAACGCTGTGTGTATGTTCGATGTTCAGTTTCAGCAGCGTTGTATCTTTGTGTTTATGTCCAAGTCCTCACAGTTTTCGTTATGTATTTTTCTTTATTTTTAAATAAATTTTTGTTTTTGCTTCTTCGTTTTTCTCACGACTTGTCTAGTCTTCGTTTTATATTGCTTGGTTTCCTTGACAACAGAATATGACACACACCAGTTTTTTTGCGTGTCATATTTTGTGTCATGTGTTATATTAATTTTCCTTTTGTCTTTACCGGATATTTTTTGTAGTCCAACAGTAGATATTTTATAATCATTTTCTAATTACACAATGCATCTGCTTCTCACTATTTCTGGAAAATATAATTTTTGAGTAATCTTTCTTGCGGTGACTTCTAAATCTTGTTGAACTATAAATCTGTTATAGCAACAGCGATAGTATTAATACCTATCACCATTTTCACGTTGTATTTATCTCTGTATTAAGCTCATTATTCTAATTAAATTATTAATCAAATACGTATTTGTATAAGTGTTGTAGTCTGTCGACTAAATTAATTCTTAGATATTTGTAAGTCTATGTTTGATCTCATTGTTTGATATATATTTCTTTATCTCACATAATGTCAATGTCTTTTATTAATTTCCTTCTCTTCAAGGTTACCTTGGCGTAGTTTTCCTAACTAAACTTCTTGTCAATTTCTCTAGCGCACTCGTACATAGTGTTTCTACTATTTTATCATCTACAATATATATTTGTAGGTCATCCATATACAAAACAATATTAAGTACCCTCCCATACAATTATTTATGACCGATTCTGGTTAACGGTTTTAGCTCTAAACAGAAAAGGCGTGGCGAGAGGGAGTCTTCCTGCAATAGGAAAGGTAAATGTTTCTTTCTCTTTGTTTTTTTCTCTTGCTTGTATCTGCTGAAGTGTTTTACCATTCATCCATGACGTGTTTAATGTATCTGTCTATAAGTGGTACCACCTTACCCATGGCAAATATTTCCAAAATCAACAAGTGTGAAACGGTAATCAAAATTCTTCTGGTAATTAGTCCCAGCCATACTCAGAATCTTCTTTCTCCTCCTACAGTCTTCGGTTATATTTTTCTTGGTTAATGATCGATATTAACATATCAGCCCCCTTCGTTATATCCATTGTATTTCATTGAAATTCAGTCGTTTTCTAGGTGACGATGTATTTTTTCGATGATATTATTACAGTTGACCCTGTATACAACTGATAAGCAGGTTGTAGATTCCGAGCACATCTTTCTGGTGCTGACGTTTTGTAGAATTGGCGATATGCAATGTTTTTATCCTCTGCTAAAATATTTATGAGCATTCAATTGTCCGATCAAATAGACGACTTGTTCATTCGATTAGATGGCAGTGGTTAGATATTCCGCAATTTCTAATTGTCCTATTTCATCAGCCAGTCTTTAGGAAAGGCAGACACACAAGCTGCCACACGCCAGAATCGAATCTAGGATCTCATAGTTGCAAACATCTTAATCATTTAGTCATAACTACTTCTATACATATACGTACACCCATTCATATTTATATCTCTATCCTTATCTATCTCTCTATCCTTATCTATCTATCTATCTATCTATCTATCTATCTATCTATCTATCTATCTATCTATCTATCTATCTGTCTGTCTGTCTGTCTGTCTGTATATCTGTCTGTCTGTCTGTCTGTCTGTCTGTCTGTCTGTCTGTCAGTCTTTCTGTCTGAATGTCTGTCTGTCTGTGATAAAACTAATAATAAGCGTTTATAAAATATTTAGAAGGATAATGTTAATGGAAGCCATAAAGAAACCCCATTATAGTTTTCAGGGCTCATTCATTTAAAACGACAGGTTAATAACAATAAGATAAAAGCAGATATAATAGTACGTTCCTCCTTTGCTACGTGCTATTACAACATTCATAGACAATATGAAGAATACTAAGAATAGATGTAATTGTAGGACGGCAGTCAATGTCCACTTAAGAGACACTGTCTTAGGAAATGTGGTATACTGATGTAATGTCACTACACATAATAGAATTAGGCTGTGTTCTGGATCTACGTCCAACAACTTTCAGTTATTTCTCGCACGAGTACTCCTTCCCTAATCCCATATTGAACCATTCGATATCATTCTCAGAATACCTTTATCGATAGACATGCCAATTCATGTGTATATCTATAGTATTTTAAATGTGTTATACACAACGATTTAGCGAATTCTATATCAAAACAGAAGATAGGAAAAGTTTAGTACATAGCGAATTTTTTTTTTCACTTTTCTGTTTTGATATGTGTGAGATTGTTTGTTTGTAAACGCTTGTGAGAGAGAGAGAGATTGTTTGTATGTGTATGTGAGAGAGAGATTGTTTGTTTGTTTGTGTGTGTGTGTGTGTGTGTGTGTGTGTGTGTGTGTGTGTGTGTATGTGTGTGTGTGTGTGTGTGTGTTTGTGTGTGCGCCTGCTTATATTTATCACCGCTTGAAAACTGGTGTTGGTTTGTTTATGTCGAGGTAACTTAACGGCTCAGTAAAATAACCAATATCGTAAGTACTCGCCTTAAAGAAATAAATATTGCTTTGAAATAGAAAAGTAGCAAATACAACCTGGCAGAGTATGGTCAGCGCAAATCACTGATTTAAATGGTAATTGAAAGATTACTGATGTTGCATTTAGCCATTACCTCGTTGTTTACGAGGAAAGCTGTATTAGTCTAAATTAGCAATCTATATATCATACTTAAAGCATATATTATGTTGAACGCTTTCTAGTTGGTCTCGAGAAAGCATCGCTTATGAACATACAATACAGAAATATAGCGAAATATTTTAGCAGCAGACGAAATTCGTGGAGCAGTGACGATGGAATTTTTAACTCAGAGGCAGAAATATGGATATAACAATCACACCGCCACTGTAGGATGAATTTCGTCTACTGTCAAAATATTTCGGTATATTTCTGTATCGTACCTTCACAAGCGATGCTTTATCGAGATGAATATCTCACTAGAAAGCTTTCAACAGCATATATACTTTAAGTATGATATATAGGTCGCTAATTTGAACTAATACTGTCTACGTCCCAAGTAACTAATATATATATATGCATATATATATATATATATATATATATATATATATATATATATATATATATATATATATATATATATATATATATGTGTGTGTGTGTGTGTGTGTGTGTGTGTGTATGTGTGTGTGTGTGTGTAAACATTTATATAAATGTGTATATACATACATGCATGTATATAGTGTATGTATAGTTATACGTGTATGTGTGCGCACATTCAATTACATTAAATCTGCCGTACTGTTCAAGAAGGTCAGCCTCACACACCTAACGTAAGTTCATGTGTCCATGCCAAAAACAAGTGTGTAGATCTGAGTGAAACATGCTCAGACAGACGTTAATTTAATTTTCTCACCTCTGTTGGAGATGAAGGCAGGTAGCGGCGAATGAGGGGAAATGAATAATGAATGATCTCTTGTCTGAATTTAATGACAATAGCGGAGACATCGAACTGGCCAAGTAACATTAAAACATGCACTGATTACAATAGACCAATGGGAATCATTAGGTTTATGGAATTGGTAATAGTAATCAGCTCGTTAGGAATTACACATCCACACATACAACTGCACACGCCAAAAACCTACTTTATAATATACATACATACATGCATAGACGCACACGACATGCGTTCGTATTCATGTGCGCGTGTATATGCATTAGTGTACGGACACATGCACTTGTATGTAATATAGAATGCAACGTAAGAGTTATCTTACTTGTATCATTTATCTTTCACTTGTTTCAGTCATTTGACTGCGACCATGCTGGGGCACCACCATGGATGATTTAGTCGAAAGAAAATCGACCCCAGGACTTTTTTTAAAGCCTAGTACTTATCGTATCGGTCACTTTCGCATGTATGTATGTATGTATGTATGTATGTATGTATGTATGTATGTATCTATCTATCTATCTGTCTATCTATCTATCTGTCTGGCGACAAACAAGGAAACCGAACGAAAACATACATAGACGGTCTTTAGACCTGAACAAAGGTAAAAGTAGCGAACGCTGGAGAAATATTTTCTTTGACAAGAGAAGAGATATAAGAGAGAGAAAGGTTACGTGCTGTTCTTACGACAATCGTGAAAGAAAAGAAAGATGATCACGTGAGGAAGAGAAAGATGGACGATGGTCACGTGTGAGCAACGAGAGAGAGAGAAACAGAGAAAGAGGGAGAGATAGACATATCATATACCTATATATATACATATATACATAAGTATTTACATACACACACACACACACATATATATATATATATATACACATATATATATACACATATATATGTGTGTGTATATATATATACGTGGCTGCGTATATATATGCTTCACAGCCACATGGTTCCGGGTTCAGTCTCACTGCGTGGTATCTTGGGCAAGTGTCCTTTGCTATTGCTGACCAAAGCCTTGTGAGTGGATTTAGTAGGCGGAAACTGAAAGAAGCCCGTCGTATATATATATATGTCTCTCCCTCTCCATCTCCCCCTCTCTCTCTCTCTCTCTCTCTCTCTCTCTCTCTCTATATATATATATATATATATATATATATATATATATATGCGTGTGTGTGTGTGTGTCTGTGCTTGTATCTGTGTTTGTCTCCCCCCAACGTCACTTGACAACCGATGCTGGTTTATTTACTTTCCCGTAATCTAGCGGTTCCGCAAAAGCAACCGATAGAATATGTACTACGGTTATAAAGAACAAGCTCTGGGGTCGATTTCTCCGACCAAAACCCTTGAAGGTGGGGCTCCAGCATCACCGCAGTCACATGACTGAAACAAGTTTAAGAATAAAAGAATAAAAAATATACAAGGATATACACACACACATACACACATGCACATACATACATACATACATACATACATATATATATATATATATATATATATATATATATATATATATATATATATATATATATGTAAATGTGTGTGTGTATGTGTGTCGAAATCTCTGTCAACCATTTCTTTCTAAAAAGTAATACTGCCACACACATTCTATCGGTGTAGGAGAGATTATTTTGAATTTCTGCACAGTTTGAAATCTCAACACAGTTATTAAAATGTAAATTGCAAAAAGGCCAGACGCATAGACATATACATATATATATATATATATATATATATATATATGTGTGAGTGTGTGTGTGTGTGTGTGTGTGTGTGTGTGAGAGAGAGAGAGTGTGTGTGTGTGGGTGGGTATATATATATATATATATATATATATATATATATATATATATACTTTGATAACTTTGATAGGTTTCGGCTTGTATAGGCCCAGGCCATGTCTAACTTAATAGCATCACCCGGTGAAGTCTTTTAGTCATATATGGGACACCATGGCTCACACTAGCAAAGAGTTGTTATTGCTGGAGACATATCCGGGTGTAGGAGGTTGGTCTGGGATTTTTCGAAGAAATTTGTCCAGTAAACATTTGAATTTTATGGGATCCGTTTCCGTTTTGACGTATTTTGGTATTAAAGAGAGCTGGACCGGTTGGGGAGAAGTAATTGTGACGTAATGTTGTTATGTTCCCAGAGTGATATTTTTATGCGTACATACATACATACATACATGTATGTATATATATAGAATCCGTTTCGCTTTAAGTACCACAAATGAGAATAGTAAGATATTTTATCTCAGCCGAGTCAGTCTCTTCGTATCCTGGGTTTCACCTATCGGCATAGAGTGTCTTATATCATACCCGCTGCTCCTTTTCCTTGGACAGACTACGAACGCTATGCTGTTTCTTCTCCACTTCTCATTAATTAATAAATGAATCTCAAGAAAATCTTCAATAGATTTATTTTAACGCATCACATACTCTTTCAGGCCCCCCTCCTCCTCCTCCTCCTCCTCCTCCTCCTCCTCCTCCTCCACCACCCCTTCCCCATCCTCCTCCCCATCCTCCTCCTCCCCATCCTAATCATCATCGTTATCATCAACGACAACAGCACCAGCAGCTGTAACTTTCCTAACAGCAGCAACGTCACCCTCTTCTGTGCAACAGATCGTTGTGCATTGCCTAAAATTACAATTTCTCTCCTTTTCAGAGAATGTGTGTGTATGTGTGTGTGCGTGCGTGTGTGTGTGTGTGTGTGTGTGTGTGTGTGTGTGTGTGTGTGCGTGTGTGTGTGCTTTGGTGTGTATGTGTGTGTGTGTGTGTAAAGGAATAGAAGACAATGAAACGAAGGGAAAAACGATACTGGATTGATTTGTTATCGATTTTTGCTGATTCCTTATTGACCATTATTTCCACCTGCTGTAATTATCATATAACAGTGACATATTGTTGTTGTTGTTGTTGTTGCTATTATTATTATTAATATTATTATTATTATTATTATTATTATTATTATTATTATTATTTTGTTGGTCTCTTGCATGCGTAGCGGGCTTACTAACCGCAGCCTACGGTGCCATGATATTCATTATTTTCTGCTATCTAATACTTTCCTGAGTATTCTTGCAATGCCAAGGAGGCAAACCTTTTCTAACAGTTCTACTGGGCACTCTACTCCAATTTCCTTTATATTCCTCTTAATGCCTTCTGATACTGTTCTCAAAGACCCAACAATAACTGGGACTATCTTCACCTTCTTCATTTTCCATAGCCGTGCTATTTCGTACTTAAGAGGGTTGTATCTATCTATCTACCTATCTTTTCGCTTTCCTTCTTGACTATTCTGCCGAACCTCTAAGTTACAGGGACGTAAACACACCAATATTGGTTGTCAAACGATAGTGGTGGTGATGGGGGGGGGGACAAACATAGACACAAAGACACACACATAAGTATATGCATATATATACGACGGGCTTCTTTCAGTTTCCGTCTACCAAATCCACTCACAAAGCTTTGGTCGGCCCGAGGCTACAGTAGAAGGCACTTGCCCAAGGTGCCATACAGTAGGACTGAACCTGGAACCATGTGGTTGGGAAGCAAGGTTCTCCCCACACAGTCACGCCGGCACCTATTACTCATTATTGCAACGGAACTTGAACTTATTCATACTACTTCTCATTGAGAGAAAACGTGTACTCACTTTTAACATGGTACTCAACATTGAGAGAGAAAGAGTACCAAATGTTTATAATATTACGCAACACTAAACACGTTGCTCAATACTTGAATCCATCAGACGGACGACAGCTTCACAAATGGCTAATTTTAACAACAGTCGATTATTTATTCATTCACTGCTCTCTCAGCCAATCGTTTTCGTCATCAATATAATCATCACTACACACCCTCCTCCTCCTCCTCCTCCTCCTCCTCCTCCTCCTCCTCCTCCTCCTCCTCTTCCTCTTCCTCTTCCTCCTCCTCCTCCATCGTCGTCGTCATCATCATCATCATCATCATCATCCTCACTACAACCATAAACCTAACCATCATCATCATTATTACCATCATTTCATTCTTTTTCTCCTCCCCCTCCTCCCTCCCCCTCCTCCCTCCCCTCCTCCCTCCCCTCCTCCCCTCCTCCCCTCCTCCCTCCCCTCCTCCCCTCCTCCCCTCCTCCCCTCCCCCTCCCCTCCCCCTCCCCCTCCCCTCCCCTCCTCTCCTTCTCCTCTTTCATATCTTTTTTTCCAAAACAACAACAAAAAAATAATACTGATACGAAACGAAGCACAATATTTCATTTTTACAGTTAATCTTGCTTATATTACTGTTTGAAATATTGATTATTACTATCATCATCATCATCGTTGTTATTATTATTATTATTATTATTATTATTATTATTATTATTATTATTATTATTATTATTATGATCATTGTTATTATTATCGTTAACAACTAAAACTATTACAACAAAAACAACAATTTCAATAATAAAAATCATGATAACATCGATGATGATGATGATGATGGTGATGGTGATGATGATGATGATGACGGCGACTATGATTATAATGATACTACTGCTGATGGTGGCGGTGGAGGTGATGACGACGATGATGATGATGGTGATGATTTATTTTATTAAGAATATTTTTCATTTAAATTTTATTTTATTTTAGCCTTGTTTTCTTTTTAATAAATACAAAACTGAACATGAAAATCGTGTTCGCAGTCATCCAGAACAATGGCAGAGAGTGGGATGACAGAGAGACGTGAGAAGAAAAAAAACAAGAAGAAGCTGTGAAAAGGATAAGATGTAACCTGAAGATGGGTCTACAGAATGTCATGGGCAGATGATAGACAGAAAAGCCCTTCGTGACCAGGGCTTCAATAGCCCTACGTCACCAGTACTTCAAAAGTGCTTTGTGGCGAATGCCTCAAAGGACTCGTGTGTCCAGAACCTGAATTACTCTGTAGGTGTAGGAAAAGCACTTTAAAAGGGCCGACACGACCAGCATCTCAAAAGGCATACGAGGCCAGTACCTCAAAAGCTGACCAAGGAGGGAACAGCCGGTCGAATATATACATGATGACGATGATGATGACGGCGACTATGGTTATGATGATATTGCTGCTGCTGGTGGTGGTGGAGGTGATGACGACGACGACAACGACGATGATGATGATGATGATGATGATAAAGATGATGATGGCGTTGATTTATTTTATCAGAATATTTGTATACAAGATCATTTGTGGCAAATGTGGCGCATCCTACACAGGAAGCACAACAAGAAGACTGTATCTACGCATAAAGGAACACATGAAGGCAGACACTTCCGTGAAGAAACATCTACGGAAGTTCCAGACCCGGGAATTCACAGAGCACGTCCGGGCAACACAGCGGAACAGGGGCAACCTTAGAATCTTTGAGGCCATCCTCATACACCAAGGGAAACCAAAACCCACAACAGAAGAGAGTTACAAGAAGCTAGCTGGTTGCTATAGCAACACCTTTCCGCGCGCATGTCCACTCCACACACGCTCACACGCACGCTCACACGCACGCACATCGGCAACATTCGTTAATTTCTTGAAAATGGGGTCATAACCCCGAAATATTGAATGCAAGTTAAGTCTACATTAATTCACATATTTATTCTCTCGTGATTTGCCTTGCATTTACTTCTGGCTTTACCCACGATCCTTTATGCAATATATATATATATATATATATATATATATATATATATATATATATATATATATATATATATATGACATATGGTATAATTATAAACCGGGCAAATTTCAGTCATTTCTCCGCAGACTGAAAAAACGATGAACAACCTTAATCGATTTTCAGAGGCGTCTACATCACTCTGACAATCTCCAGAGAAACATATATATATATATATATATATATATATATATATATATATATATATATATATATATATATATATATATATATATACATACACATTAATATAAACATATATATGTGTGTGTGTAAAATCAAATTAATATAAACGAGTGTGTATGTGTATCCATGTGTATGCCTTTGTGTCTGTGTTTATCCCACCACCACTTGATAACCTCTGTTGGTCAGTTTACGTCTCCGTAAGCTAGCGGTTCGACAAAAGACCGATAGAATAAGTAGCAGACTTTAAGAAGTCCTGACGTCGATTTATTTGACTAAAACCTTCGAAGACGGTGCTCCAGCATGACCGCAGTCAAATGACAGAAACAAGTGAAAGATAATATTATATGGGCGATCGGAATTAATTGTGCGATCTGGATTATAGTGATGCGAAGGCGTTAATCCTGCGGCACAGGATTAAAGCCTTCTCATCGGAAACTTCCAAAAGTATGCGAAGAAGCAGACGTGTGAGTTTCTTCAAAGCAAATGAAAAGTAAATGGAGGAACCAAGGAACTACACTGTGACCAGCCGCTCGGGTTTAGTCGAGGAAGAAGACATCTGACAGAAGAAAACGGGGATTCTTGTAGTAATATAGTAATAGCAGCAGCAGCAGCAGCAGCAACTGTAGTAGTAGTAGTAGTAGTAGTAGTAGTAGTAGTAGTAGTAGTAGTAGTAGTATTAGTAGTAGTAGTAGTAGTAGTAGTATTTGATTTTCTAATTGTGAATCAGAATTAAAACCGTTCAACAATCACAATTGTTTCTTTTGTATTTTCGCTACTTTTATTTCTTCATTCACTCATCTAACCTCCCCCACCCCAATTTCTTGTCACACCCTCTGCACACCTCTCCACCCATCTCTCCTCACCCTAACCCTCTTCTGCTGTCCTCAATGAGAAAAACGGAGAATGAGATCATCATATGAAACATCTTTGCGCATGTGTGTGTGTGTGTGTAGCTGTAAATGTGTATGTGAATATAATTGTAATGTACGTGTGTATGTGTATGTGTGCGTGTAGTGGTAGATATGTCTGTGTGCGGGAGGATGTAGACGCATTGCATGTAACGAAAACAAGGGGTAAGAGGAAAATTATTATTATTATTGTTATTATTATTATTATTATTATTATTATTATTATTATTATTATTATTATTAGTAGTAGTAGTAGAGATGGTGTTGGTGGTCTAAATAGAAGTGAAAAAAGATTACGATCAACAGCAGCAGCAGTAACAACAACAACAACAACAACAACAACCAGAACCAGTCCTGAGATAGAAAGAAGTAATTTCCAATCCCAGAGAATGTAGGAAAATTAGAACAAATATCGCAGTTTAAAAGATTACATCTCGTAGACATTTTCGATGTCTTTGAATAACTCTTTATTGGTTTGTTTGCTTGTTGTTGTCGTTGTTGATGTTGGTGACGCTTTTCGAATATTCTGGATCGTAATCTTGCTGTGATATAAACAACAACGACCAGTCGATATCGTCCACATCAATATTTTACTGGTATTTATCTTATCGATCCCTAAAGGGTGAAAGGCAAAGTCGACCTCGGCAGAATTTGAACTCAGGACGTAAAGACCCAGAAGAAATGCCGCTAAGCATTTTGTTCGACACGCTATTGCACCTGGCAGCTCGCGAGACTGTGGAAGACCAAGACAGCAATTATTCGTGTGGCAATTGGCGCTCTTGGCACAATACCTAAAATACTACGGGAGAGACTAAAAGAGATGAGAGACTAAAAGAGAAGGTATCTGGATCTGAAAAAATCCTAAAGCAGCGTTTATAATATGTAATAGGGACGCTTAAGATGCTAACAGAGATGTTTCATTGGACACTGACGGAGCCGGAGGTATAGTCTGATTGGCACACTCAGAGGACAACAAATCCATTTCGCAAAAGTACAGAAATAGCAAGCGTTCAACTGTACAGCTACTTCATCTGTCTTTCTACAACCCACAGGACCGTAACTGCAATAATATAACAGAAATAAACATCTAGGAAAGAACAACCTGTTTTCGGAGAGCGGGTGGGTGGGTGGGTGGTGGTGGTGGTGGTGGTGATCAAGCTATGGCATGGATTGATTTCTAGGAAGTATTCTTGGTAGAATTTTTAGGAAGTAATTTTGGTAGTCTTTCCACGATGCATCGTGGAAATATTGATTTCAAATTTTGGCACAAGGCAAGCAATCCAAGGAGAGGAGCAAGTGAATTACATCGACCCCAGAATGCAACTGGTCCTTATTTTATCGACCCCGAAAGGATGAAAGGTAAAGTCAACTTCGGCGAAATTTGGACTCAGAATGAAGAGACGGGTGAAATGCCGCTAAGCATTTCCCCTGGTGTGCTAACCATTCTGCCAGCTTGTCACCTTAAGCATTGTGGAAATATTGGCCATGTATAAGATACCACTTGTCAAAAGCAGATACATTAAACATCATAGATAACGAGCAATTAAGTGGACAAAAGAGGGAATTATAGAAAACCTTATCTCCGTTAGAAAAAGAATTTTCAAAGGGACTCATTCTGTCCTTTTTCTACTTGGGTCTAACACTTTTCACTCACGTATAAACCAAATTGGACTCGGGTATTATGGGCAGTCAATCAAATATCTTTTGCATATTGATAATGTCAAGTTGTATACTGTAGATAATAGTTAGAAATACGGCTGCTAATACTACACAGATTTACTAGAAGACTTGATATATATATATATATATATATATATATATATATATATATATATATATATGTATTTCAAAAGGCAATCTTTATATCAAACTTAACGAAGGTCTATTTGTAGAGTACCGAATACTGCGTGATTTGCTTTGAGAAGACCTTTCATATGCAGGCATGGTACATAAAAAACATACATATCTATAACTCTAGTAGACGACAATCCTCGGTTACAGGCGCTGGAATTGATAGATTACGTAATTTCGACCTACTTCATCTCGTTAGAAGCAGACGTCTGGTAGCTTCATGCCTATTAAATTTCATTACCAGCGATATATGAACTTTCAGTTACTTTTCAGGCATTGATATCGCAAATAGCGAGCAGGTTTATTAAATATAATTGTTAGTGGTAGTTCCGGCGGCCATAGCAGATGATTTCTGCCCGCCAGCGATATAAATATGCGTGCATTTATGCACAGTGAGTCCATATGAGAGTTCAAGTCTAATAACGCAGTATTCGGTGCTCTATTAATATATCCACGTTAAGCTGGATATTAAGATTGCCGTTTGGTATTAATACACCTTCTACAGCTCAACACTTTAGCTGTCCCAGTTATAAGCGACAGCTACAACATCCTTAACTGGACACTAAACGAACTATCTAAAATAGACAGGAAAACAAAGAAAAATAATGACAGGATATAGGATGCACCACCCAAAATCTGACATAGAAAGGCTATATATACAACGCACAGAAGGTGGCAGGGGTCTTATACAGCTGGAAAACTATTATAGAATAACCACCATAGGACTGCAAAAATACCTACTCCAGAAGCAAGGAAAACTAATACAAATAGCCACAAAACACGAGCAAAACAAAAAACTGTTTTCAGTATTTAAGGAAGCTGACAAATACAAACAAGAAATTAATCTACCTAACAAATACGAAGAAGAAGAAAAAGAAGAAGAAACAACAAAAGCTATAAAACAAATGAAATCCAAACTAAAACTAGAACAGCAACGGACCATGATAAAACGATGGCAAGAAAAGCCCCTACATGGTAAATACTGGGCTAAACTAAATGCAAAAGAAATAGACAGAGAAAAATCCTAGCAATGGTTGAGAAGTTCAGGACTCAAAGCAGAGACTGAAGGATTTTTAATTGCTGCACAAGACCAAAGCCTCCCCACCAAAAATTACCAAAAACATACAATGAAAAGAAACATAACAAGTAACTGTAGAATATGTGGAGATGGACAAGAAACAATAAATCATATTATCTCTGGCTGCCCAGTCCCGGCTAAGAAGGAATATATTCACAGACACGACAGAGCTGGGACCTATATACACTGGATGCTATGCCAACACTATGGAATAACAACAGAAAAAAGATGGTATAAATACACGCCAGAAAAGGTCACAGAAAACGAGAAAGCAACCATACTCTGGGATATGCCAATACACACAGATAGAGAAATTAAGGCAAATAGACCAGATATAGTTGTCAAAGGTCATGAAGAAAAAAAAATGCTTTCTAATTGATGTATCAATACCAGCAGATGACAACGTTTCTCTAAAAGAAATGGAAACACTTTCAAAATACAAAGACCTGGAAATAGAGGTAACTCGAATGTGGAATCTAAAAACAGAAACAATTCCTATTATAGTAGGTGCCTTAGGTATAATAAAAAAATATTCAGACAAATACATAACAAAAACACCAGGACTTACAAATATATATAACATACAGAAAATTGCACTACTGGGTACTGCACACATCCTACGCAAAGCACTTTCAATACAGTAACCATAAGAGCACCACAGCAAACCACAGCACATACCCAAGGCGCACAAAGCTGCGCTCGGTAGTGAAGTGAAAGCACGTTATAAAAATAAAACTACTGAACAATAATAATAATAATAATAATAATAATAATAATAATAATAAAAAGCGAACGCAACAACGAAATAAAACTAATGTGTGTCGAAGCCCGCCTTTGTGGATTCAGAAGACAGTATTGTTTGATAAGAAGAAGAGGTATTTAAGGCGGCGAGCTAGCAGAAACGTTAGCAGACCGGGCGAAATACTTAGCGGTAATTCGTCTGTCTGCCGCTACGTTCTGTGTTCAAATTCCGCCGAGGTCGACTTTGCTTTTCATCCTTTCGGGGTCGATAAATTAAGTACCGGTTACGCACTGCGGTCGATGTAATCGACTTAATCACTTTGTTTGTCCCCTCTATGCTTAGCCCCTTGTGGACAATAAAGAAATAAGAAGAGGTACCGAGTGGAACGCTGGAATCTTTTATGAGACAAGTCGAAAACATGATGAAAACAAATATCCTCCTCCTCGTCGTCGTCGTCATCATCATCATCATCAACGTCAGCAACAGCAAAAGTAGCAAAAACATTAACAGCAGCAATAAGAGGAAGAAGCTAATGAAATATTTTACAAGAAAGAAAATGGAAGTAAAGTTGTCCGGAACCTGCTGTATACGTACGTACATACATACAAACGTATATATATATATATATATATATATATATATATATATATATATATATATATATATATATATATCTGTATGTATGTATGTATATAATACACATGTGTATAATAGATGTGTGTATGTATACGGAACATGCCAAATTTATATGTACGAGGAAGCAATATAATGGATGAGAGAAGATAACTAAATAATACAATTGTTAGGATATGTGAGAGACTGGTGGTGGAATCAGTAATTGAGGCGTCAGACTATTAAACAGAACGCTGAGAGAATTGGCGAGGAAGAGTTCCTGGTCGGAAGAGAAACGATTGGGGAAGAGAGTCTTGTAAAACAAAGTGAAGAAAAGTTGCACCTACAAACATGCATACATACATACATACATACATGCATGCATACACATTATATATATAATATATGCATATAGATAATATATATATACATACATACATAAGTATATATATATATATATATATATATATATATATATTCTTTTATTTGTTTTATTCATTTGACTGCGGCCATGCTGGAGCACCGCCTTTAGTCGAACACATCGACCCCAGGACTTATTCTTTGTAAGCCTAGTAATTATTCTATCGGTTTTCTCTTGCTGAGCTGCTAAGTTACGGTGGCATAAACACACCAGCATCGGTTGTCAAGCGATGGTGGGGGGACAAACACAGACACACAAGCATATACTTATACATACATACACACACACACACACACACATATATATATATATATATATATATATATATATATATATATATATATATATATATATATATACTCATTACAGATATAGGGTAAAGGATTATTAATTTATTACTAAATTAATAATTAATAATTTTTACCAAATAGTTCGGTATGTAAAACCCATTATCGGTAAAGAACTTATATAAAAAGTTCTTTTGAAAATTATAAACATAAATAAGGGATTAGCAACAGATGCTTCACCACATACCGAAATTTTAGAAATAGCAGTTAAAAGTGTTAATTCTACTACTACAATAAGTCTCCAACAGATAGCAATACTTGTAACTCACGAAGGCAAAACAAGAAGAAAAAATATCGATACTAACCAGTCTTAGTCAATCATAGACGCGTTTCTGGATCAGAATAGTAAAAAAATTCCTTTCCGTCATCAGTATGATATTCTAGATTATAAATCTGAAAATGCTGACAAAAACCATGTATGCTCGACCAGGCGACATCGCGCATCACATAAGAGAAGCAGCATTTCCGAATTTATATAGGCGAGTCAGTCCATATCCATCCTCAAGAATCACCATGTACGTCACAAGCAATACCTCAGAAAACCTACGGTTTACTATCAGGGAGTGAATAATCATTACAGATATAGGGTAAAGGATTATTAATTTATTAATAAATTAATAATTAATAATTTTTACCAAGTAGTTCGGTATGTAAAAAACCATTATCGGTAATTATCGGCAATGATTATTCACTCCCTGATAGTAAACATTAGATTTTCTGCGGTATAGCTTGTGACGTAAATGGTGATTCTTGAGGATGGTGATTCTTGAGACAAATACCAATGTACCCATGTACACAAATACACACCCCTATAAGGCTGACATCCCGCATATAACTATCCCCCACCACCTCAACACACACCCCCTCATGCAAATTGTACCCCCACATATACACTGACCTCACACATATTACTCATTACATACCACACGCTAATATAAAAAACCTACAACTTCATTCTCTACAAAAAGAAAACAGACCAATGAACACACCTATGAACAGACCAATGAACACCCCGGAAAAGAATTATTCGTGTGATACCGCTACACATACAATACGCCCCATACCTAACAAGGAGACCACATTAATAGTACACACTTTCCTCACTTCAAGATGACACTTGCCAACTTCACAACATACCCAACCAAGGGACATAACTCCTAACCTAATTCCTTGACCCATTTTTTGTTTCACCACTTTTTTCACAGCAGCCGCTGACCGGTTGTACTACTTCACCTCCGACAATAGAGAGAAGTGGCCATATTCCCTTCCATGTCCGCTAACTCTGATGAGCGTAATTATGTAACTGGATTGTTACCTAACACTCCATTGTATTTTTGCGCGAAACCGATTGGTAAGGCCAGCTGTGATGGATATTTAATACTATAAAGTTCGGACAATATATATATATATATATATATATATATATATATATGTATGATAGCAATAATACACCTGTCTTGAGTTCCTCTTCGGGCGTTTTGTATTATTGTACATTGGCGCATGTTCTCTCTCACATCCTTACAAACACACACACACACCTAAAAGAAGTTCTTAAGCAAGTATCCAATATATAGATATGAAATAGTAAACCACACACAATTCGTCAGATTGCGTTTAAGAAATCTGCACCTCCACCACCACCTCCACCACCACCACCACCACCACCACCACCTCCACCACCACCACCTCCACCACCACCTCCACCACCACCTCCACCACCACCTCCACCACCACCACCACCACCACCACTACCACCACCACCTCCACCACCACCACCACCACCACCACCACCACCACCACCACCTCCACCACCACCACCTCCACCACCACCTCCACCACCACCTCCACCACCACCACCACCACCACCACCACCACCTCCACCACCACCACCTCCACCACCACCTCCACCACCACCACCTCCACCACCACCACCTCCACCACCTCCACCACCTCCACCACCACCACCACTTCCACCACCACCTCCACCACCACCTCCACCACCACCTCCACCACCACCACCTCCACCACCACCTCCACCACCACCACCTCCACCACCTCCACCACCACCACTTCCACCACCACCTACACCACCACCTCCACCACCACCTCCACCACCACCACCTCCACCACCACCACCACCTCCACCACCACCACCTCCACCACCACCACCACCTCCACCACCACCTCCACCACCACCTCCACCACCTCCACCACCACCTCCACCACCACCACCTCCACCACCACCTCCACCACCACCACCTCCACCACCACCACCTCCACCACCTCCACCACCTCCATCACCACCTCCACCACCACCACTTCCACCACCACCTCCACCACCACCTCCACCACCACCTCCACCACCACCACCACCACCACCACCACCACCACCACCACCACCACCACCACCACGGTCCTAATGTGCACTGCTTGCTCTTCATTTGCCATTAAACTTTCATTAGACAGCCATAAAAAGATTGAATGTAAAATCCAAAGAATAGATTCTGCACAATTTCTCTTTGATTCTTCAATGGAACTTAAAGATTACACAATTTATTGGAAATAAAAGAGAGAGAAAAAAAAGGAAAACACAAATTAATCAACAAAAACAAATAAAATAATTTAAAAAAAAGAATGAAAACAAAGTAAAAAGAAAAACGGCAAGGAATTTGTGCAAACGTAAATGTAATAAATATTTTGTAATTTAAACTAACAGAAATTTCACAGATCAGCAGAGAAAAAGTTTAATTATTTTAAAAGAGACCAACAGAAATGATTGGAACGGTTTTAAAGAGAAACAAATATGGTGGATTTTAATGAGAAAATTCCTCTGCATTGGGAAGCAGTTCACAGCTGAAGGAAGAAGATTATAATATGTCATCATCATCATCATCATCATCACCATCGTCGTCGTCGTCGTCCCCCTCCTCCTCAATCTGTCTGCTCTCCATGTCTTCGTATTTTTGTTGTTGTTATTGTTGCTACCACCATTAATTTTGTTTTTGTTGTTGGTTCTGCTGTTGTTGTCGCCGTCGTCGTCTTTGTTGCTATTGTATACAATCCTAAATCAGACCGGCCTCTCTTCTCTAAGCACAGCTCAGCCTGATCTAGTACACAGATTAATCGCAAAACAGTCTTCAGCCACGACCATCCCATCTGGCTTGTTTTATACTGGGGTGACTTTGAAGGCGATTTGGCTGCTATTTCTAGCAGGCCGACTAACCATTGTTATCAACGTCGTTTCCCGAGTTGCTATTACTGCAATTCTTATTGCTTTTGTTATTGTGTAGCTACAGATCATCTCTGACGAGCAGACATTCCATCCGTGACTATCATGTCCTGCCACGTGTAAGTCTACATTATGCAATGTGTCCTTCTCTCCATTACCGCAGATTTTGTTCTTCTTTCCAGAAGGTTCACTGAACACCAAGGGACTGTCACTCGCTTGAAATTTGAATACTGCCGCTGT
Organism: Octopus bimaculoides; assembly: GCF_046866305.1. NCBI lineage: Eukaryota > Metazoa > Mollusca > Cephalopoda > Octopoda > Octopodidae > Octopus > Octopus bimaculoides. Next base: position 266,543 of record NC_142931.1, read on the forward strand.
TGTTGTTGTTGTTGTTGTTGTTGTTGTTGTTGTTGTTGTTGTTGTTTCTGTAGTTGTGCTACTGCTGTTGCGGTTGTTGTCATTTGTTGTTCATACTGTTGTCGCAGCTGCTGCTGTTCATGACGATGATAATGATGATATTTGTGGTGGTGGTGGAGGTGATGGCGGTGTAATGTGATGAAGGTTGCGTACCCATTCCTGTGCAATATTGGAGGGTCTAGTGTGCCTCCAGGCAGGCCTCGACGTCAGTAAGATTGAACACCAAGACCAAGCGTTGAAGCTCATCATGTCACTGAAGTTTTCTCCCCTTGCAGACCCAGCCAAAAAAAGATGCTCAGTTGAGATGTTGCTCTCTCCGGGACATTCGCCACTGCAATGTTTTCACACTCGATATGGAACAAGGCAGACGATTCATTTGAAGCGAACTCTAAATACGCATAACGCTGTCATAAAGTTTCAGACGTTCTACTGGAGCCCAAACACCACTCAACCCAGAGAGCGTTCGAGTATGACTCAGAGTAAGATAGCATTCCTGAATACCATAACAGGCAAGTCAGTCAAAGACAAGAGAAGGCAGGTGGAGAGACGAGGGAAGGCGGCATTGAAGAGACTATGACTTATTTCTGACAGCACATTAGACGCTGTGTAATACATGTCTGCTCAGGTGGAAGTGGATACGGTGAAGACTGAGAAAGGGCTGGGTAAGGCCACTGACCGTCAATCCACTGGAATGGCATCAAGATTAAATGGCATTGTAACAGAGGGCATCAGGTAAACAAACGATGTTCTGTTAAGCCACGTACACAAACTACGGTGCCAATACTAGAAAGAAGGGATAATACCACAAGAGATGAGGAGCATCAACATTGTCAGAGTTTATAAAAAGACAGAGGAGAGAAATCTGAAACTATAAACATCGGCAAAAGCTCGAAATGTAAAGGATGATGAATAAAACAAG